>NC_089780.1:18357665-18390165 GCF_040412425.1 Macrobrachium rosenbergii
AATTATTATTATTATTATTATTATTATTATTATTATTATTATTATTATCAGCATCATTGATATTGCCAATAATAATAATAATAATAATAATAATAATAATAATAATAATAATGATAAATATTATTCTGTGCAATTACACTGATTATTATTATTATTATTATTATTATTATTATTATTATTATTATTATTATTATTATTATTATACTTCATTGTTCATAGTAATTGTTTACTCATTGTTATCACCTTTCCCTGATTTGGATTTTTGTTTTAATAGAATTTCAAAATAGAATATTTGTAATTTTTATGTAGAAGATCGTTTGTATTAATTTCGAGAAATTCATGAATATAATATTAAGGTCATATTCATCATCTATGAATATAGCACATAACGATACCGATTTATCAAGTTCTGGGTCTTTTAACACATGTCAGGAGAAGGAAAAAGAATTAACTTCGGCTCCAGCTCGTTCATCAACGTCAATTTTCCTTAATTAAAGATAATGAGATCTGAGGACTGTATTAAAGAAGACAGAAAATCAATAAAGAACGGGAGGGGGAAAGGGTAACCCTACCATACACAGGATGGTCATCCTATTCTGAAGAATCATCCACTTGGTGTGTGTTTGGCAGACGGAAGTAATTATCTTAGAGTGATTATTCCTTCTTTGGCTTCTGATCGGAAGGAGTTCTTGAAGTTGCAGTGTCTTTGAATGCAGTGTTTGTTCTGTGATCCTCAGTCAATATGTTCGTCCAGTTTTCTCAGACATCAAGGAAGAAATGAGTGATGGAAAAATGTTCCTTCAGTCATTGTGTCTTTGATGGCATAATTACAGAACTCGATACCTGATTTTTAGCTTACTGTCGTGATTAGCATTAGAGAGAGAGAGAGAGAGAGAGAGAAAGAGAGAGGGCGTAATAAAAAAGTTAAGTATACCTTACTGTAGTTTAACCAAACCACTGAGGTGATTAACAGCTCTCCTAGGGCTGGCCCGAAGGATTAGAGTTATTTTACGTGGCTAAGAACCAATTGGTTAATAGCAACGGGGCCTACAGCTTATTGTGGAATCCGAGCCACATTATAACGAGAATCGAACGCGGGCCCAGCAGAGTGCTAGCCGAAAACGATACCAACCTGTCCAATGAGGAACTAGGGCGTAATAAAACCTGTAGAAAAATTACAAAGCAATTTTTTATGCCACTACTGTAGAATCGTCCGATGGACTTTATGTAGAAATTCCCCCTGTTGTATTTTTGGAATTACAGTACACAAATTAGAAATTCCTCTGTCAGTATTACTTTGGAATTTTAGAATATTGATTAAACAGAAAAGTTCATCCAGTGGGAAGTAATTTATTCGGGATTAACCTGAAATTTAATGTAATATCTGATATCAATCAACTTTTTCAATTTGCAGAAAGTGAATTAAAACGTTCGTATTAGCGACGAAAAGAGATTGTATAGTACTGCAGTCGTGTTGTGATACATAAAACATATTGTAACATATAAAAGTATGAGCGTAGGGACTGTCAATTACTTTTCTCGTAGCTGTAGTGAATTTTATTAGCTTTTGTTTTCTGTATTCCTCGAATGCTTATGTATTTCCATAATGAAGAAATCAACAGGGATTTTAGCAAGAACTTTTCTTTATAATTTAGTGATGTTATTGTTTTTATTATGATACAGGAATTTTTCATCGTATCGATTAAGATCAATATTTTTGTTAGGAACCTGATGAAATTTGGCTTTTATGCAAAATACAGATTAGGAGATGAGACATTTTTTGTGAAGGAAGTAAAATTTAAAATATGTCAAAGACCCCAATTTCTTCCCAGATTTTCAGAACGTTCTTAAAAATTAAGTTGCCTTTGAATAAATATAATCTTCCTTTAACAGTCTGATTCTTCAGTAAGATGAGCAATCGTTCCCAATGCCAGGTTGAAAAGAAATATAACCAAATTAGAATGTCCCTCATTTTCACATTCAAATTCAACTTAAAAGAACCAAACAAAATTGAGAAGGAAGGAAGAAAGGTGAAATAAAAAAAAACTAAGGCTTAAGATTAATCAATAAAGATAAAAGACCTTCCCTACTTCCAATTCTACAGCAGGAGCGGACTACCCGCTGTGATCTCCCAGCCCCTGTTAAGTCTTCATTATGTTTGAGAGAAGCTAAGGGCTGGTGTGAGGGTAGGTGGGGGAGGGGGGGTGTTGAGTTATGGGGAGGGTAGGGAGTGGGGGGGTGTCAATCCAGAGTTGTCTTTCTTTCACTGAGATAAACGATCCTTTCAAAGCCGTTTTCTCTTGCACGGATGAATTACCCAAATAAGGCTTATCCTTCCTTACTTCCCGTTGACCTGGTTTGGCTTTTGAGGTCATTTCATGACATGTATCACTTCTAAGTAAATACAGCCCGCTGACATTTCCGTATCGTAATGACATGGTTAATTAATACTAATTTATTTTATAATTTTTTTACGTAACCTTCATGATTCTGTGTCAGTATATCGAGTTTAATTATTCTGTAATTTTGTCATAATTTTTTTTCTGTGAAGCATTTAATTCTGAACTGCTGATTATCAAGATCCCCAGCCATTTGAATTTCAGTTGCTGTAGTGAACATTGTATTCTTTGTAAGCGGTTTTTCTACCCTTCTAGATATGTTCACTTACATTGAGTTGCCATGTTTTATTATGATGTATTCATCAACAAAACCTTTTTGTCTTATAAATGCTATTTATCATTCTTTCTTCCTTACACAAAATGTCTTCCCGCCAATTGACAAGTTAGTAATAATCCACTTGGCCATGTTATTTGTGTTATGCACTTTCTTTTCCTACACGAAGCCTCTTAAAAGCCGAGAAATTATGCTGAAATTTCATTAGTTCAAACAGTCTAAAAATACAAAGCAACGTACATGTCAGCGTACTATCTATGCCCTCCTCCTAGACCAGATTTCATTTGTTTCTTTAAATAAAAAAGCTGTCAGGGTTGTCACGAATTCTTTATTAAAAAAGGGAGAATCTCAGTCACTTTGTTTCATCTTTTCTTACATAAAACTGAATTCTTCGAGAAATGTCAAACAAATGATCACATTGATAAAATCAACTATCCTTTCTTTTTACCCAATGAAATGCATTAAAGTTCGTATTAAATAAAATGAAAATACAAAAATATATTCAGGTTCGATGCTCAGAAATTTAACTTTATGTTTTACGATGCAGCACAGAAGGCCTGGAGCAATTTTCGTTTTTGTTAAGTGCTTTTCAAAACTAATAATGTTTTCATTTACATGTCAAACTTTTCATATTCAAGTCACAACTTTTGCATCATTATGAAGTGTTTATCAAAAGTATGGCATCGTTAAATCATTGTTGTGCAGTCAGGTTTCTGCAGTGGGATATGTACACAAAATTTTTTTTTTTAACTCATCTCTCTCTCTCTCTCTCTCTCTCTCTCTCTCTCTCTCTCTCTCTCTCTCTCTCTCTCTCTCTCTCCTGTTAGAATATGTTTTCTTTCATTTGTATTAATCTTTTGTATTGTATTTCTGAGGAAAAAGTTCAGCTAATAATAATTAAAGGTAGAAAAATATATTTCATAATAATATCTGTTTCGATGTTTTGTACAGAACAAAAACTGTTAATGAAAGTTGTGAAGAAATAAAGTCTTGCTAATGAAGCTGATAACAATAATTATTTCATTTGTAGTTCGCTTTCAAATAATGATCTAAGCAAAAAAATAAATCATTAGAATTTTCAGAAATTATTAACACCATTTCGAGTAAAACGTAAAAAAGGCGTAATGTCACTTGAGATGTTTTGCTTTAACATTTATACATAATGGAAGATAAGAATTTGAATTGCTTTGCTCTAATGGAAAATCAGTACTTTTCACAAGATTTCTTCTATTATCAGGTTCGTGAAAACAAACAGCGAGAAGAATAGAAAAGGAACAAGCGCAAATTAAAGAATATAAGGCTGAACATTGATCAGTAAAGACGACCAAACCTTTCTTGAGGCCACAATTTTACGATAGGTACACCCCTAGGTATACCTCACCCGCCCCACCCCCCTCCCAAGGTCCAGGTTTTGTCTTCATTAGGTTTGACGTAAGTTAAGGGTTTATGTCGGGGGGAGGGGGTAGTGGAAGTAGGGTAGGGGAAGGGGTGGGGGGAGGGGACGTTTCACCATCCTAACAATACCTTTCTCTGTACTGAGACAAATGGTGTCGTGTTCTGCTACACGGATAAATTCCCACCAGCTGTGTCTCTTCACTTAGAAACTGTGAACAGGGTCTTGCTTTTTTGGGACCTGATTTGTGTGGGGAGGCTACATGTATGTATGAATGTATGTATATATGTATGTATGTATGTATGTATATATATATATATATATATATATATATATATATATATATATATATATGTGTGTATTATATATAATATATATATATTACATATATAATATATATATGTATATATACATACATACATACATACATACATACATACATACATACATACATGTAGCCTCCACACACAAATCAGATCATAAAAAAGCAAGACCCTGTTCACAGGGTCATACATCTTTCACCTTTAAAATCCTCATTGACACAGTTCAATAATAGCTGTCTGGAAGCCTTTAATGACAACAAAGTCGAGCTTAGACTGCCGTCAATTTTCATTACTTAGGCATTATAACATTAGAATAGAGTTGTAAAAGAGAGAATAAATCAGTCAAGAAATTGAAAAGAACAGGCTGATACCTCTTGTATAGAGAAAGGCCTGTTTTCTAAGAACATGAATAATTATTCTTGAGGTCGGTTTTGGAACCTGAAACGAACTATTAATCTTTTTCTTCCCTTTTGAGGATAATCAGGTATTTGGGTCCACTTTTACGCTGCATTTGCTTAGTTGCTGTTTGTATATTATTATTATTATTATTATTATTATTATTATTATTATTATTATTATTATTATTATTATTATTATTATTATTATTATTATTATTATCCATAAGACAAGCCCCCATTCATATGGAAGAAGCCTGCGGGGGCCATTGACTTGAAATTCAAGCTTCCAAAGAATATGGTGTTCATTAGAGGTTACAGAAAACTTACGAAATACAGAAGGAAGAGATCAGTTATTAGAAATGAAAAAAATAAGATAGATTAATAGGTAATAAGTGAAGTAATTTGATTTTAAATAGTGTTGTGATTGTAAGCCAAGGGAGAGAGATAGACCACTCAAAAAATCATATATAATTGAATCGCTTTTTACAAAGCAATTCCCAACCCCTCTGGTCAAGAATCGAAATAAAGTCTTTATAAGGTATTTGGGAAACGTATTTTAGAGATAATTGCTCGTTATTGATGTGAATTTTCAAAATACTGATCACGCAGAAAAGTCCAAACAATAGATACTAATTTACGTTGCCTTAACAAGCACAAATATGATGCAATATTTAATCCAATAGATACTAATTTACTTTGCCTTAACAAGCGCAAATTTGATGCAGTATCTACTCCCTGTAAATTGCTGTTTTATCGAAAATGTATCAAAGCATTTCATATTACCCTCAAATTATTTAGTTATAACCAATATTTTGATCAGTGTCACAAGCTGATTGGATGGTATTGCAATCACATTGCAACCATTGTTTCAGAAAACTAGCCAATAAAATTTTTGTTCAGGTTGAGTGTCAATTACATTTTTCATATTGTCAGGGGATTTTATTTGCCGTTATTTCTCATTTGACTTACATGTATTGGAATTCCCCCAGTTTTGAAATCAAGACGCGTTTTAGTAAAATAGTTTGAGAATTTTTATATAACTAACTTTTCCAAAGAATATTTTCGTAGAGCGATGTATTAATACTATTTTATTTTTATTACTTCTTTGCCTTTAACTGCATTTATTTATTTGATTGAGTCAGTGCAGTCTTTATTCATAGTACTTGATGAAGTTTGATTGCCCTACTTAAACTTTCAAAATGTCGAATAAGACATTATAAGATGAAAGAAAATAGAATCTACTCATAACAGTTCAATCCTCGAACCTGTTGCTCAGTTAAAAACATTTATTAATAATTCTAACATAAAATCACTGTCATATTCACTATGTATTCAAAGGAACCAAAATGAAGTTTTAGAAGAAAGGAGAAAACCAAATTAAAAACGTAAGGCGTAACATCTATCAATAAATATAAACGAACGTCTCCTGCCCCAAATCTTTTACTGCTGCTACAGAAGGAAGCCGCCCGTGTTGAACTCCGAGTTCCTATTCCGTCTTCATCAACTTTGACAGAAGTTCAAGGATATAGGTGCAGAGTCCTGTTTAGGATGACGGGGGAATCGGCGGGGTGGATGGGGTTTGGGGGGTGGGTGTTTCACGAAGACAAATGATCCTTTCGAAGCCTCGTTTTGTTACGCGGATGAATTATTCAAAATAGAAATTACTGAGACCACTCGCCCGTTCCTCCCACATGGCCTGACCCGGCACTGGAGGTCATTTCGTGACGTAGGTTCAATAAGTAAATTTGTGTTACAGCTTACGTGTAATTAGGTGAAAGTAGGCATGAAGAAAAGTCTGGATTTTAATACAGGAGTTATATAATGTTTATTTTGTATTATATACCTCTCATGGTTTCATTTGTTATTGATTTTATTCCATTATTATTATTATTATTATTATTATTATTATTATTATTATTATTTTAAAAACCCATAGGTTTGGTTATTGATATTTTAATTCTCCCTTATTATTAAGCCCAGTTGCTGCTGAACATAGCTATATGCATTAAATCGTCGTGTATTAACCTTTTATTAACCAGTTATTCTTTCTTTCTTCTCTCATTTATCCAATTGTTTCCCTTCCTTTCCATTATCAGGTGTGGATAACCACACAAGCTAAATACTGACGTCATGCTAACCTTATATAGCCAAGATTCTAATAACTTTAGGTTATACTATTTCCCATTAAGGGTACCACAATTTATTTCCATTGCATTAAAGAGTAAAAACCTTTTTATCTTCAAAACATCAAGTAACTCTCTATCTCCCTGTGATATTTTATGATGCAACAGAAAGGACTTAAGGCTATTTTTATTTTCAATTTAAACTTTTCGAAACTAATAAATGATTTCATTTGTCCTTCAAACTTTTCAGAATTGGAATTACAAACTTTCTCCATCGCCATAAAAGGTTTATTGAAAGCCAGGGTTGTTTAAGGTGGAACTTTGTTTTGATTTTCTTTGCTTGTTAAAGTTAAGTATACTTTGCTTGTATTTGAATTTTCTTTATTGGCATATGGTCGCGACACCATGTTGATTTTCACCAAGTTGTTTTTTTAAATGGACTGTGCTGAAATGGCTGGAAAAAATAAACCTTTTTTTTTTTACCTTATTTCAGGATTGGGGAATTGGAGAAAATCGACTCCCAGATGACCACAAATCCCACCAAGTAAAATGATCTCACGGGAATTTGGTGAGTAGACGAACATAACTTTTTAACATGATTCAGCCAGTTGAGTGTGATGAAGTCTTCATGAGATGCGAGTAAATTTACTCATTTTCCTTTATAAAGTTTTAAAAAAGTGTGTTAAGGTGGTTAGAAGTTGTTAGCGCTGTTCTCTTGTAAGTAAAACTGCAGGACAACAGTATTAGCCTAAAGTATCATAGCTATTGCTCAGCAAAAACAAAAACGTGAAAAAGCGAAGATGGGGAAAGTTTGCATATATATATATATATATATATATATATATATATATATATATATATATATATATATATATAATATATATATATATATGAAAGAATCTTTTTGGGTATTTCATATTTTCTCTACAACTTGTTTCCACGGCCTTGTTTCCAGTCCAACAGTTTTTTTAGTCATTCTTCTAAGTCCATTTTTCAATGGCCATTCTAAGAACACAACTCGTGTTCTGGACTTTGTTCACAACTTTAAACATCTTTCACCTGTCATTGAATCTCAGAAAATAAGTTACAGGGTTTTCAAAGACTTTGGTACTCGCTAAGACTGAAAATTCTATAGACATCTCTTGGATGCTTCATGAATTTGCAGATAAAAACCAAGAATAAAAAACCTGTCAAAATCCTTAAAGATCTCATTCTTTATGACTTGCTTTGCCTGTGGGGGTAATTTCACGTGCTGCCACTGCTCGGAGAATTCATTGTGATTTAGTGTTTTCATTTCCACGTATGCACTTGTGTGTGTTATTTTTATTTTTCAAGCTTTTTTTTTTTACATTTGGAAGTATCATTATATAACGTGTGCGAAATATTTGCTGGCTTAATGGCCTTTGGCGTGAATTATGAATTACTATGGCTGAAGTAACATTAAATGCTTTGTACCCTGTGCATAATATTGTATCATATTTCAGTTAGTGGACTTCATTTTTTCGGGAAATGTTTTGTTCAAGCTATGTGTATGAGTCTCTCTCTCTCTCTCTCTCTCTCTCTCTCTCTCTCTCTCTCTCTCTCTCTCTCTCTCTCTCTCTCTCTCAGCTTTATGATCGTGTAAAACTATGAATATTCATCATATTTCAAGCAGTTGATTCAAATATTATGTCCAAGTTATGTATATATTGGTTCTTCTCTCTCTCTCTCTCTCTCTCTCTCTCTCTCTCTCTCTCTCTCTCTCTGAACGTTCTGATCGTCTAAAACTATGAATATTGATGAAAGACTTTTCAATTGCACAGTGTTCTCAAAATTCACGTCATGTGTTCGTTTTAATTTCGGTTATCCAAAACATCTAACATTCATCGATGAACAGCAAGACTCATGTTTTTATTTATTTTCATTCTATTTTTTTTATTCTTTTTTTGTTGATGCATAAACTATTTTATTCCTTGCTACCATTTTGGACAAAAGGAATAAATCATAAGGAAAGCTTTGTTGCGATAAAAAAAAAATAAAATCTTTCGTTATTCTGGATTTCACTCTTCTGTTTTTTTTTTTTTTTTTTTTGTATATACCTTTTGATTCATCACTATCACTTTAGCAAGATACGAAATATGTATAGACCTATCGAAAACATATTATCTTATAACCTTTATAATTCAGATAAGCGTTCGCATCCCTCTCATATATACTAGTTTCATTTCATCTGCATTGAAATAAATGGTTGGAAAGACGCTTAGATTGGATATGAATACTGATAGAATATTAGGTACGAAAGATACATAAGATAGGTAGGAATATTGTCAAAATATTAGGTACGAAGGATACATGAGATAAGGTAGAAATATTGATAGAATATTAGGTACGAAGGATACATAAGATAAGGTAGAAATATTGATAGAATATTAGGTACGAAGGATACATAAGATAAGGTAGAAATATTGATAGAATATTAGGTACGAAGGATATATGAGATAAGGTAGGAATATTGATAGAATATTCGATATGAAGGATACATGAGATAGGGTAGGAATATTAATAGAATATTAGGTACGAAGGACACATAAGATAAGGTAGGAATATTGTTAGAATATTAGGTACGGTGGATACATAAGGTAAGGTAGGAATATTGATAGAACATTAGTTACGATGGTACATAAGGTAAGGTAGGGATGTTGATAGAATATTATATGTGAAAATGAAAATGGGTTATTGAGAAGAACTATTGACTGACGGAATACGAATATTAAAAACTTTATTAGAATCGAAAGGAGATCAGGTGAATTATGTGAAAATGTTAATAAGATGACTGTAACATCATGTATTTACTTTTTGGTACTTATGTAACTACAGTAATTCAATAATAATAATAATAATAATAATAATAATAATAATAATAATAATAATAATAATAATAATCTGTTCGATTCCCCATTTCAGTCTGATTATAAAGTAGAATCGAACGGATTCCCGAAAGCTCTCTGTAGAGATTTATTTTTAAATATACATATTCATACATAACTGTGAATTTATTTCTCCATTTCAAGACTCATGCTACTGTGAGTCATTTTTAATAATAATCATTGAGTGATTGCTATTAGTATCATGATAACAGTCATTCTACTTCAATATCTGTTGATATTTCAATATAGTACCTCACTGGAAATCTAGTGAAAGTTGTATATCCCCCGTGGTGGAAAGCTCCAAGTTCAATCAATTTGCGAAAAATCAATCCATATTAAAAACGCTTGTCCGGATTAATGTCAGTACTATCTTAGTTAGTCACAGGCTTATTGAAAGACCTATAGGGAAGGCTGACTTAATTGCTTGTTGCTTATTCATTTGCTTTTCTGGTTGCTCACTGGATTGCGTACGTATTTTTGTTTTGGTATAGGTAGCATTTTCATTTATTGTTTGTTATTCATTTTACATATTGTGGGTCGTGGGGTCGCTTGGCAGTATTATATATAATTAAAGTCAATTATTGTGTGTGAGTGTGTGTGACTGACTGAATACGAATATAAAAAACTTTTATTAGAATCGAAAGGAGATCACATGAATTATGTGAATATGTTAATAAGGTGACTGTAACATCATGTATTATGTGAATATGTTAATAAGGTGACTGTAACATCATGTATTTTCTTTCTGGTATTTATGTAAGTTCAGTATAATTTGGTTTCTTTATTGATAGCCATTTCTGTAATATACAGTATGCAGGGTAGAGTAACTGAATCAGGTGCAGATGAAAATTGTGTCATATTTTATTTTTTACATACCCTTGCGAACCTGTGGTTAAGGCTTGCTAGAAGAGGGGAGAGGGGGCTGTCCATACTACACCCGAATTTTTTTTTTAGAAAAGTCACCACTGAAAGAAAAAAACACTTTTGCTTATGCATGGTTTAGTTAATTTTAGCGTTTTATCAATGCCAAGAGATAAAAACAGCACATTATCAGTAGGGACTTTAGTAAACAACGATTCAATTCTTTTATGGGTTTTTAAGTTATGATGTTATTTACATAGACAGCAATACTTAATGGTCCAGATTTCTATCAATGACGTCATGAAGGAGTCGCCAACTATAAATTATCACCTGTGTAGAATCATCAATTATCATTGATCGTTGATAACCCTGTGATGAAAAATTTAATAAATGAAGGAGAAAGCTAACCTCATATATCAATGTCATTTCGACCTTCATTAGGTATAATGAAAAATTCACACTTTATTAAAGTAGGTAGACGGGACATCACCCCACCCCCCTCCTCCCATGAGGGGTGTAATCCCGGTGTGAAAATAAATTATCATTCCTGAGGTCTTCCTTAGAGCCCGAAATTGATTAGTCCTCTTTGCCCTGTCGCTGGAAGGTGTCACAGAATTGCAATCATGTTTTCATTCATTATTTCATCAGACTAATTCGATAGTATTTTTACATAAACGGTTGAAGGTCATTAAGTCTATTCAAACAGATTTAATTTGCTTTTGAGTGAACTGCCTCAAGAGTTAAATTGAACTTACTTTTCTTTGAGCTCAGACAGCCTCCAAATTGTCGTAATTAATCGAATAGTACTTTTAACATTTCAGCTGCGTTTTCTTATTTGTTTGTTTCTTTTTATTTTTATGTGGATCAGTTTCCAGCGGTATTTAATTTTTTTTTTACAAAAATTTGACAATTAGTCAAAATGTTTTAGCAGCTGTAACTAGACCATTTCATGTTCTTTTATGTGTTTCTAAGTTTAGAGGTGCTCCATTTTGACAGTTCTTACTGTAATCATTCTCTGTCATAGCTGTTTTATCCCCAAGTAATCACAGTGGCCTTCAGACATACACTTATGTTTATACCAAAAAAAGAAACTTTTAATTAGATAGGCCCAGTACAAAAATATTTAACATGTTAGTCCAGTCTCCCATCTGTTATCAATTGAGTACCCATGAGTGGGAACAGACTTATGGCCGGCGTATCCTCTTTCGGATACCCCTACCCGACATCGAATACTCGGCCGGACATCTGAAAAACTTAATTTCTTTCTTAATGTGGTTCTACTCTCCCATCTGTTATCAGTTCCAAGGAAACAACAACCTTTAAGAAAAAAAATTAAGATTAAATGACTTGAAATGTTATCAGCAATGAATATCCATCTTCCCTTAAGCCCAAATTCTACAACCGCAGTATGACACTCCCAGTCCCCCATTTGTCCTCGTTATGTGTAACATAGGTTGCAGGTTAGTGTGAGGGTTGGTAGAGAGGAGTCAGCTGACAGTCTCATCCACTCAGTAAAACATGTCATTAACACATGTCGGCAACTTATCTCATAATATCACATACAAGTTGAATACAAGTCAACAACATATTGGTAGTCCTAACCAGTGCTTCATACGATTAGAACGGTCGATGACATGTTTCCAACATGTTTGTGATGTGTATATGACAAGTTGCAGACATGTGTTTATGTCATGTTTTACTTTGTCGTCAAATGAGATAAATGATCTTCCGAAGCCATGTTTAGCCATTTGATATATTACTGACAAATATTGATCATTCTTTGGAACCTAATAAGGTTTGCTTATTTCTTATGGCCTGGTTGATCTTGTGGGTGGTTTAGCCAAATCGGGTTTTCTTTTAATATGTGAATTCTAACATTTAAAGGATATGCAACAGTTCAGAGTTTTATAGATATATATCTATTTATCGAGTGATTTACAAGTAAGTGAATCATAAATTTTACACGCAAACTTACCTCCACAAAATGTATATACGTACGTACGTACGTATGTATGTATGTATGTATGTTTGTATGTATTTATACATACCTTTATATATATAATATATAATTATACATAAGTATATATATATATATATATATATATATAAGTCTAGTCAACGTTTATGAAATATATAACATTAACAAACATTTACTGTAAGTGCAGTAGACAGAGGCTTTGCGTCTACAACAGCTTTACAATAGAGTACTCCTCTTTGGAAGGTAAATGAGCATTCATGAATAATGACTCGAAGCCCTGAATTATTTATTCCTCTTTGGCTTTCTCTTTTACTCTTCATTTGGTCTTTGGTCATTTTGTGAGGTACTTACTTCTCCACTCGATTCCCGGATGACGAAGGATCATTATAGGTACACTCAGTCAAGTAAGTTGACTTTGATTTGACATAAACAGTGTTCATGATTGCATTTTCACACGCACACCGAAATATATATATATATATATATATATATATATATATATATATATATATATATATATATATATATATATATATGTGTGTGTGTGTGTGTGTGTGTGTTTGTATATGTATAATTTTTTCACTATTTACCCACATGAAGATTTTATGCTCCCAAACATCAAATCAGTATGAAACTACTTAATACTGACGTCACTTTCCCTGGGTTATAGCTTTTTTAACCAAATGCAATTATATATGGTAAGCACATATGCCGTTAACCTCTTAAATTTAAGAGAGAGAGAGAGAGAGAGAGAGAGAGAGAGAGAGAGAGAGAGAGAGAGAGATCATAGCGTAACTGAAATTGTAGGGACTCGACGAGGTAATTGCCAAACTAGCTGATGTGGAATCCTACGTGAGACTAAAATGTCCGTTGTGTTAATATTATGATTTAATATTTAATATTTAGTAAACACACCTGAACATTATTAACATCAGTTTCCATTTTCAATCACATACATTAAATTGATAAGAAAATGCATGGGATACTAATTTACATTGTCTTACAAACTCACATATAATGCAGTTTCCAAGTGAAATTAAAATTTTAATTTCATAGGAAGAGAATCAAGACTTGCATTGCCCTCTTAAGAATTTCATTGCAATCAAAGTGTATTTCCTGTCAAATAGTGGTTACAGTCTTATTATAAATATTTTTTGGGCAAGACAATAACAAGTTTCGTGATGCTAATGTAATTTCTTTTTTTTTTTTATTCGGTGTTTACATTCAGATGTACTGATAATTTTATCAGTTGACTAATCCCATTTTTAGGAATGATTACTCATAAGAACTATTATCTATCCAAACTCATGAGATTTACGGGAGAAAGTCAAACCAAGGAATGTACATATTAATTTATATCAATAAAGATGAATGACCAGCTCCACTACTCTAGTTAGACGACCCCAAAGACCTTTCTTGACCAGTTCAGTCTATTTCAGTCTGACAGACGTCAGTGACAGGTGAAAAAGTACAGAAAGAAAGGGGGTAGACAGATCCGCTTAAGGTGATGTCTCTCGTTCTCTTTCACCCAGACAAACGATCCTTTGGATACTGCCTCTGGCGCAAGGATAAATTCCCCACAATTATGATTTATCCTGTAGGACCTCCTCTCCGTCATCTAGGTCCTGTTCCCCACCCACACCAAACCCCTTAACCTTCTCCATCTTTCCTTCTTTCTCCTTGATGGCTTCTGTCGGTTGAAGTGGTCATTTTTTTTATATAGTTTTAAGGAGTTGGAAGCCGTTGTGTTTTTTCGTTTCCTTATCCATAAGTTTTATGGCTATTATTCATTATCTTTTGGGCCATGAGTTATTTATACTTTAAATACGTATAATTTATACTGACTGTAATATAAATAAAGACAAAATCCACGACGGAAAGAGAAACAATGGAGTGCTGCGAGGCCTTTCGATTGTCGTCTTTTGCTAAGTAAAGGGCGACAGTCAAAAGGCCTCTCAGCACTCCATTGTTTCTCTTTCCTTCGTGGATTTTGTCTTTATTTATATATTCATCGCGTTCCATATTTTCGTGATTCAGTTATCATAGTAATATATATTTTTTATACGACTTGATTTTTCCTTTATAAACTAAGACAGTATTTTTTTTTTTTTTAGGAAATATTGGCTCTATAGACTGCAGAGGTCTGCAGAAAAAAGGAAAGTTTTATTACTGAGCTAAACCCCCAAAGTTTTCTGTACAATAACATTTTGTTCAATCAAAAAATTAAAAAAATAATTGCCGGAAACATCGGACAGATTTCCCTTTTCTTTTTTTTTCTAACATTTTTAAATAATTTTACTAATGTTTAGATATATTTCACCCCTTTCCCCTCATGACAGACAAGTTAAAAAGTAGACATGCAAAACTGTGCTTAAATATATTTCACCCCTTTCCCCCCATGGCAGACAAGTTTAAAAGTAGCCATACAAAACTGTTCTTAAATATAGTTTAACTCTTTCCCCTCATGGCAGACAAGTTAAAAAGTAGACATACAAAACTGTTCTTAAATATAGTTTAACCCTTTCCCCTCATGGCAGACAAGTTTAAAAGTAGCCATACAAAACTGTGCTTAAATACATTTCACCCCGTTCCCCTCATGACAGACAAGTTAAAAAGTAGACATACAAAACTGTTCTTAAATATAGTTTAACCCTTTCCCCTCATGGCAGACAAGTTTAAAAGCAGCCATACAAAACTGTGCTTAAATATATTTCACCCCTTTCCCCTCAAGACAGACAAGTTAAAAAGTAGACATACAAAACTGTTCTTAAATATATTTCACCCCTTTCCCCTCATAGCAGACAAGTTAAAAAGTAGACATACAAAACTGTATAAAAAAAAGAAATTGAATTCCAATTCTAATAGAGAAACCTCTATACAGATCTTCCATACCAGTTTGTTAGATTTCATCTGCAGTGAATCAGTTTATGAGAGGGATTTATGGGATTTATAGGCAGAAGTACCGAGAGGAATAGATGAATGGATAACAGCCGAGCGATTGGAAAGAGATATTGAATGAATGAAAAGGAACGCTCGCACTTGGGCAGAATTGAATGGTGATTAATTTTAAATGGAGTCATTACTTTTTAGTAAGGGAGTCTTGTAATTGCTATTGTTGCCATAGAAGTTTCGTTTTTATTATTATTATTATTATTATTATTATTATTATTATTATTATTATTATTATATTGGTGAAGCAATCCACAATAGTGTAAGTGTAAATCTGTATTAAAATATATATATATATATATATATATATATATATATATATATATATATATATATATATATATATATATATATATATATATATATATTTACAGTTACACTATAGTAGATGTCTTCACCATTTTTAAATTATTATTATTATTATTATTATTATTATTATTATTATTATTATTATTATTATTATTGAAGAAATCCACAATAGTGTAAGTGTACATATATATTAAAATATATATATTTTTACAGTTGCGCTATAGTAGATGTCTTCACCATTTTAGTAACATCATTATTATTATTATTATTATTATTATTATTATTATTATTATTGGTGAAGAAATCCACGACAGAGTAGGTGTGAATATATATTAAAATATATTTATTTACAGTTGCACTATAGTAGATGTCTTCACCGTTTCAGTAACTTAATCTGTTATGAGATTTTTATGAAATATTATTATTATTATTATTATTATTATTATTATTATTATTATTATTATTATTATTATTATTATTATTATTATATTATGTTCAATTCCATTACCAAAAACAGCGTTTCCAACTGCCTTGGGTCACAGCCAGTTCTTCGGTAAAGAGAAAGTTTAACAATAAAAACAAGCTGCGCGGCAATACAGTAAATTGAATAACACTAAAAAAAATGAACCCTTGAAACATGTCTCTGTTAATGAAAACAGGTTTGTGCTTCGTAAGAGCTTATCTTTAATTGGACATGAGTAGTGAATTTGAGACTTAGATTTTTACATGTTCTTGTGTTTAGCAGTTGACAGACAGACAGAGAGAAGGACAGACGGGGAGTGTGAAGGATAGATCCCCCACTGTGAATTTCCCAACCTTGTAGAGAGAGAGAGAGAGAGAGAGAGAGAGAGAGAGAGAGAGAGAGAGAGAGAGAGAGAGAGAGATTGATTCCCCATTGAGTGTTTGGAATTCTAGGGAGACGACGGGATAATTCCCCAACCTGCTAGAGAGAGAGAGAGAGAGAGAGAGAGAGAGAGAGAGAGAGAGAGAGAGAGAGAGAGAGAGATTTCCCATTGAGTATTTGGAATTTTAGGGAGACGACGGGGTAATTCCCCAACCTGCTAGAGAGAGAGAGAGAGATTCCCCATTGAGTATTTGGAATTCTAGGGAGCGACGGGGCAATTCCCTAACGTGCTAGAGAGAGAGAGAGAGAGAGAGAGAGAGAGAGAGAGAGAGAGAGAGAGAGAGAGATTCCCCATTGAGTGTTTAGAATTTAGGAGACGACGGGGTAATTCCCCAACCTGCTAGAGAGAGAGAGAGAGAGATTTCCCATTGAGTATTTGGAATTCTAGGGAGACGACGGGGTAATTCCCCAACCTGCTAGAGAGAGAGAGAGAGAGAGAGAGAGAGAGAGAGAGAGAGAGAGAGAGAGAGAGAGAGATTCCCCATTGAGTGTTTGGAATTCTAGGGAGACGACGGGGCAATTCCCCAACCTGCTAGAGAGAGAGAGAGAGAGAGAGAGAGAGAGAGAGAGAAAGAGAGAGAGAGAGAGATTCCCCATTGAGTGTTTAGAATTCTAGGGAGACGACGGGGTAATTCCCCAACCTGCTAGAGAGAGAGAGAGAGATTTCCCATTGAGTATTTGGAATTCTAGGGAGACGACGGGGTAATTCCCCAACCTGCTAGAGAGAGAGAGAGAGAGAGAGAGAGAGAGATTCCCCATTGAGTATTTCGAATTCTAGGGAGACGACGGGGTAATTCCCCAACCTGCTAGAGAGAGAGAGAGAGAGAGAGAGAGAGAGAGAGAGAGAGAGAGAGAGAGAGAGAGAGAGAGATATCCCGCACAGATACTGAACCCATCCGTTGCATATACATACGTTTACATTGAGCCGAAACAGTTCCCCTGTTATTAACATTAACTACCACATTTCAGAAACAATGATTTCATTGAAAAGTATATAAATGCCGGGATACTAATTTACCTGGCCTCTCGCAAATGCGCATTTGATGTAATATCTGAACGCAATCAACATTTTCATTTGGCCGAAAGTCAATCAAAACACTCGCATTAACATCAAAGCATTATGACTTTGTAATCAAAAGCTCAGTTACTGTCAAAAAGGGGTTGAATGCCATTGCAGTCATATTTTAACTATTGTTCAGGTTTACGGTTCGATAAAATGTTTGCGTTGCTACTGTTAGGGGAATTAAAATTTAGCGTTCATTGTGAATATTATTTGCTGCGAATATCTGGTTACTGTTTGGTGTTCTGATACCTTCTCAGGGTGGACATTTTGGGTTTGAGAGTAGACATTATTAAGGCCTGTTAAGTATTCGTATTTCTTTAAGAACGTTATTCAGTTATAGATGGCGTTTTATTTTCAGTAGTTGACTTTCAACTATTTTGTTTTGTACGGAAGGGTTTTATTTTTGTATATTTTTTTTAGCAAAAAGGTACAAGGCTTTGAAAATTTAACATCGTAATGGATGCAGAAAAACTTGCGGAATTTGAGGCTTTTACACTTTTGACTGTCTAACTTATAATATTAAATTATTTTTCTCAAACGCATTTTGTTTTTATAACACTTCGACATTTTATGACGCTCACAATAATATTCACCTGTCAAAAAGCACGTTAAAATAATTAAGTTTTTCAAAAATAGAAAAGGCAAAAAAAAAAAAAATAAAGATTACCGTATATAAATAGAATACTATCGACCTCCCTTAAGCCATAGATTTCCTAGAGTAGTAGGACGCCTCCAGAGGAGGGCGGCTTCCCAATCGTTATTTTGTCTTCATTCGGTTTGGCAGAAGGTGAGAAGTGGTAGGAGGGCGGAGAGGGGGAAGTAGGTACCCGGGGGGAGGGGGGTTCAGTTTAGGCTTAGGGGTCCTCACTATTCCAGGATGCCCTTCTTTCACCGAGACGAATGTTCCTTTCGAAGCCGTTTCCTGTTACGTGGATAAATTCCCACCAATTATGGCTTATCCTTTGGGATTTCCTCCTCATCCTATCCCCCCCCCTCTATAATCCTTTCTTCCCTTTTTATAGGACCTACGCCATCTGAAGGAGTAATTTTATTAGGACTTGGTTTTTAGAAGATTTTACGTTTTATAACTAATTATCACGTTATTGTATCCCTAAGTTTAGTTGCGTCTTTATAATATGTATATATATATATATATATATATATATATATATATGTGTGTATATATATTATATTTTTTATATACTGTATATAAAGTATATATATATTGAAAAGTTGTACTTTTACACTTCCAATGGTTTCTTTTCGTGAATTGTTTTACTTTCATTTTTATTGATTTCAATTACTTTGCAAAAATGCAAATATGTAGAACTTTTTAATGGCTAGATGTGCTGGCTATTTTAGATGCAAATTTTAGGGTAGTGACATTGAGAAGAAGTATTTAATGTTTTCCAAACTGAAAATGGCCATCAGAGTTTAGTCAGAGGTTTGAAACCTTTTTTCTGTAGTAGAGTTTTTCGACTCATGCATGTTTTGTTTTTATTTTCCTTCTCTCTCTCTCTCTCTCTCTCTCTCTCTCTCTCTCTCTCTCTCTCTCTCTCTCTCTCTCTCCATTATTAAATCAAAGCTCCCAAACAATTCATCATACGTTCCTTTCATAATGTTTATCCTAAACTTCAAAAATTCATCAAAAAAACAACAATAAACAAATATTCTGTTTACTTTCTCTTTCATTCTGTTGTTGCTAATATATAAACCTTTTATCTCTTCCCCTCTTTCATGGCAGAAAAATAAAAAAAATAAAAAAAAAGATATGGAAAATATCAAAAAAGAATTTGGAAAACCCTTTTCCAAAAAAACACAGGAGCCTGTATACATTCTCTCTCTCTCTCTCTCTCTCTCTCTCTCTCTCTCTCTCTCTCTCTCTCTCTCTCTATCTCTCTCTCTCTCATATCAATTTGTTTGATCTCATCTGCGCTGGAATAGTTGCTGGGAATGGAATGAATGGGAATGCAGTGGGAACGGATGAGTGAATATACAACTGGACAATTGGGGAGAGATATTGAATGAATGGATGGCAATGGTAGCACTTACGCACAACGGGATAGGTATGAGGTATGGGACTGAGTCGTACCGTTCTATGGAATGTGTTTTTGCAAATAGGTTTTTTGTCGTTGTGGTTTATTTTTCAGTTAATTTTATTGGCATAGTTTCTTTAATAATAATAATAATAATAATAATAATAATAATAATAATAATAATAATAATAATAATAATAAAGATTTTGTCATTATTGGTTTTTACATTACATATACCGTTATCGTCAAATTGTTTCTTTAATTAATAATAATAATAATAATAATAATAATAATTATTATTATTATTATTATTATTATTATTATTATTATTATTATTATTATTATTATTATTAGCTTTTGTCATTATTGTTTTTTACATTTCAAATACCGTTATCGTCAAATTGTTTCTTAAATTAGTTAATTAATTATTTAATAATAATAATAATAATAATAATAATAATAATAATAATTATAATTAAGATAATATAATAATAATAATAACCGCCTGCGTCGAAACGTAAGAGTAAAATAAACTACAAAACCAGAATATCTTTAAATGTCCTTTGGAAATTTATTGTTCAGTCTTATGCGTGCAGGCGAGAAGAATAAAGAAGAAGAATAGAGAAGACTCTTTATAAGCTAAATGCCGTGGAAGCAGCAGTTGTTTTCAATAATAATAATAATAATAATAATAATAATAATAATAATAATAATAATAATAATAATAGTAATTTCCCATTTTTGTATGGGGTAAGCACGATGCCTTCTTTTGAAGGACTTTTTGATTTGGCTTTGGGGTAGACCTGTGGTCTCGATCGGCTGCCCTGCCTGACATCGCTTAGACCCCGGTAGCGTATGTTACATGTATCATACCCGACCCAACGCCCTTTCTTCCCAGCGGCGAGAAGTTGCGCGGGTAGGGCGAGAGTTCGAGACGTGTGAGATGTTTGTTATGTTTTTAGAAGGTGTTGTAGTGGCTTTGTTTTGTGTGTGTATTTAGTCTGTAACACCCATTTGCTTTTTAAGCAAACCTATCCGTTGATTACATATATAATCCCGGGATGTCTACACGGATAGCAGTGTCTGCCTCTCTGATCAGTCGGCTGCGGATTTGAACCCGCGCCACAGACCTCTACGAAGTCCGAAGCTGCTGCTGTAACCGACTGAGCCACAGAGGCTCTAATAATAATAATAATAATAATAATAATAATAATAATAATAATAATAATAATAATAATTGCATTTATCTCATATTATTTTTTTCATACCTTTAATTCTAGATTTATATATCATAATTTCTGGGTTTTATTCATAATGCCACCGATACTGCAATACTTACTAAATAATGATGAAAGTTAGGGAACTGAATACCTTTCTCCATATCATTTCCTAAATGGTTTTGTTTGCTTCAGATTCCCAAGTTATATCAATTATATCTCTGAACATTAACAGTCACGATCACCCGATTGATTTCGATAGAATTTCTGCGAAACAAAAGTGTTTCCTTTAATGTCCTTCGTTACCGATATTATTACGCCTTCATTTTATTCTCCATATTAATTCCTAAGTGGTTTTGTTTGCTTCAGTTATATCTGTGGACGTTAACAATCACGACTACTTAATTAACTTTGTTTGAATTTCTGCCAAACAAAAGTTTCCCCTGTTTGAATTTCTGTCAAAAGTTTCCCCTCAGTATCCTTTGTTACTGATATTTGTTACCTTTTCGTTTGAAACTGCATATAGTAAGTTATTTTATCCATTTGTCTTGAACGTTCTCTAACCCCCAGTCTCCTGCGTGGAAACCGTGTTTTTTTCTTCTCGATTTTCACCGAATAGAGGCTTTGGCATGTTACGTTATTCAATTCAGTGTACGTATTTTCCTAACGAAGTCGTATTTTTTTCCTCTTTTTTTTTTTTTTTGGTCTACGAGAGAATACGTGGAAACTCCGGCGTTTGTGAAACTGTTGTAGAAGGACTGAATTGAAGTATTTGTTTATTACTGATAACTGTGGGTTAACAGCTTTAAAATCGTAGAGAGTGTTTTTTCTGTTGCGTGTCGTGTTCATCACGGACGTGTGTGTGTGTGTGTGTGTGTATATACTGTATATATATATATATATATATATATATATATATATATATATATATATATATATATATATATATATGTATATGTGTATTTATACATACTTACATAATTTATATATATATATATATATATATATATATATATATATATATATATATATATATATATATATATATATATATATATATATATATACACGTTCGCATAAAAACCTAATTTCCCATTCTCTCCCTTTTGATGCTATTCAGAATTTAAATCATGACTACAATAAATCGTTTGCTTTCCATTATGTGTCTGCTTGCGTCTCATTATGTTCACTAATAATTAAAAGCAGCTATAACGAACCGTTTATATATTTTTTTATTTCATTAATTTTATTAATTACGTTTTGTAATTGCTTTTTTCTAAGTAATTAAATATCGCGTAAAAATGAATGAATTAGCATTTACCAAAAATTGAACTAAAAGATATACAGTAGTATGTATGTATGTGTGTATGTATGTATGTATGTATGAATACAACAGCTCACGTGCAATTAACTCTTAACTTCTTGGGGCCTTTACGTTGTCTGCAATAAAGTATAAAGGCAGTGTGTGGAGGTAAAGCTTCATATAGCTGATAAATATTCAAGTAAATATTTGATTAGTGAGGCACAATAGGGAATGGCATTCCTTGAATCATATCCAAACACATTTGTGAATTACAATTTTTTGCTAAAGATAAAAAGTAAAAAAAAAAAATTCTGTAGCTTTTATATTATGTAAAGTGTAAATTGACAAGTTCCTCTCTCTCTCTCTCTCTCTCTCTCTCTCTCTCTCTCTCTCTCTCTCTCTAAAAACGGAAAAGATTGTCATTTCAAGTCATTTTTCGACATAACTCTGTGAGATATTTATAGGATGAGTCATTTTTATGTGTTTCAGAGTCTACAGTAGTCAGTAGGCACCGCAGGATAGAGTCAGTGAATATTAGTGTATCCGGAGAGAAAGTCCCGGCCTCTCTCTCTCTCTCTCTCTCTCTCTCTCTCTCGACCTTAAGTTTTGATTTGATGAGAATGGAATAATATTGGTAAGCTTTTTACTGGAATATATATATTTTTGAGATAAAATCTTCATTATTACACTAAAAAAAAAAAAAGAGTACTCGAAAATTCGATTTATTTTCATTCCATGAATTATTTATTAATTTCATAACCTAAACAGATGACAGAAAGATATTTATAGGATAAGGAATAGATTTCTCAAAACTATCCTACGTAAAAAGTAGCTTTTATTCGTAATTATCTGTGAGAGGAATTTAATGCTATCAGGAACTATATATATGTACTTATATATATATATATGTACACTTATATTTTTTTATTGTTACAAGTATGACATTATAAGTGTCCTAAAGAAAACGTAAACAGAAAGAGAGAAGCAGGTAATAAAATTGATAAAGATGTTGAAAGAGTACGGTAAATAATGAGGAATCCATACAGATGTATTTATGTATGTATAATTGTATATATATATATATATATATATATATATATATATATATATATATATATATATATATATAATATACATACATATATATATATTATATATATTTATATGTGTGTGTGTGTGTAAATTGAACGATTTGCAGTATACAATCAAATATAGCCTATGTAATTATTCCAGCGTAGAAAGTAGACGGCAAACATTATAAACAAGATTATCTACCACTACTAACAGCAAAAATAGGAAACTACTACCACCATCAATCCTGAAAGTACTACCGATATCCGTTCACATTATGAAGCGGTAACTAACGCAGCGAAATTTCTTGGAGTAAATTGGAGTAAGTTGGAGTAAATTTAACTTCAACAATAACATTCCAGCGGCTGCTCTCTGTCAAGTACACCGACTCCATAAGTAAAGCTCATTGGAATGGAGTAATGGCTGTACTACGTTAAATTAGTAAGGGCGCAAGGCTTTATTGAAAAGCTGTCTTCTCCGGGTAAAGTTATTGAAACCTCCTGTACGGCGTATGGAGTAGGTTACAGATGGCGGAGGTAGGTTTTGTTAGATATTGACTGTTTGTGTGTTACTGAATTTTTTTGTAATTTTTTATATTTTACTTTTCATCAGTTAGTCTGCTTTTTTGTTTCTTTGTTTTGCTAATTCATTTATCTCTCTCTCTCTCTCTCTCTCTCTCTCTCTCTCTCTCTCTCTCTCTCTCTCTCTCTCTCTCTATATATATATATATATATATATATATATATATATATATATATATATATATATATATATATATATAATATATATGTGTATGTATATAATATATATATATATATATATATATATATATATATATATATATATATATATATATATTTATTATTTATATATGATATGTGTGTGTCTGTTCGCCCCTTTGCAGTGCATTATCGTTTCGCTCGTGGATATAATCACCTTTCAAAGAGATTATTTTTCATGTGAATTATTTCCGACTCCTGATAAACTCCTTTCATATTTACTCGCACAGATTGACTTTATCACTTCCCGGAAGGAGGTTACGTTTCTCGATAGGTGTTTTATTTGTCTTTCGTCTTTTTATCAGCAAGACTGCGCAAAAGAGAAAGACTGGGTACAAAGAAATATTGAGTAAAGAAAAATACGTAACTTGATTGTAACTTATTCAAAGTTGTTTTTAAATATTACCGTTGGTGCTCTCTCCTGTTCCTTTGCTGTTGCGTCTAACGATAAAGAATATGATAAATGAAAAGCCATTATTTTATGAAGCAAAAGCATTCAGTAAAGATAGAATCGATAAATAAATTTTTTATAATCAGTATTAGAAATTCAGTAACACTGATAACAAAGGCTACGACTCGTATCATTGTCTATTACAAGAAATATATTAGTAAAATATTACTGATGATTGTAATGCCATGATAAACTTGATAAACTTGATGCATTGTAGGCCTTCTCGTCATCACGAAGCCCAAAATGGGATACCCGTCATGTGTTCCTTACATAAGGGGCTTCTCCTTCCTATGAAAGGGTTAAGACCTCGGATCCTGAAAAGGAATTCGGAGAAGAAGATGAAAAAGGAGCTACAGAAAATAAGGATGATTAGGACACCTTATTCACGTTTGAAGCCCCAGCCATTTCTTTCAGTTCTTCCAAGCTCACCTACGTCATTATGATTATTCTGTGGGAATTCTGACGCCCCGTGGTATTCACCCCGGGGCAAAGGCCAGCCTGAGACCAGTCAGGTACGAGACCTGGGACCTGCAAAGCCGAAAGGTCTGGGCCTTTTATCCCTGGAGGGTTCCGATTGCGGTATCCCATTAAGGAGGCCCCAAACTTTGCGAGATAAGTCGGTATGAATGGAGGAATGGCTGTAATAGGAGGTAGGTAGCCAGACTAGCTACCCGCTAGGATATTCTCTGAAAGAAAGGCTTGATTAGTCGCAGAGAGAGGAACAGAGTTACTGTACAGGAAATAAAGTATAAATAAATAATAAGAAGAAAGCAAGATGGAATTCACAAGTATAATTCTAACTTACGAAAGGGTGTTTTTGTTAAGGTACATCAAAGGATATTTTGAATCTCTTTGTAAACGAGTGTGATTATAATTTGTGAAAGGGTGTTCTTGTTAAGGTATATAAAAGGATATTTTGAGTCAATTTGTAAACAAGTGTGAGTATAATTTGTGAAAGGGTGTTTTTGTTGATATATATCAAAGGATATTTTGAGTCTCTTTGTAAACAAGTGTGATTACAATTTGTGAAAGGGTGTTTTTGCTAAGATATATCAAAGGAGATTTTTAATCTCTTTGCAAACAAGTGTGGGTATAATTTGTGGAAGAGTGTTTTTGTTAAGGTATATCAAAGGATATTTTGAATCTCTTTGTAAACAAGTGTGAGTATAATTTGTGAAAGGGTGTTTTTGTTAATATATATCAAGGGATACTTTGAATCTCTTTATAAACAAGAGTGATTATAATCTATGAAAGGGTGTTTTTGTTAAGGTATATCAAAGGATATTTTGAATCCCTTTGTAAGAATTATTCCTTAAATAAGCTAATTAGATTTTCTTGTACCACAGAGGATCTGAAATAGGAGTAATAGTAATGATCATTACTGATATTATTACTCACTATTACTACAACAATTTCTCTTTTAACATCATCATCGGTTTGCCTTATATTTTAATCACATTCGCTTACATTTTCATCTACTTGTTAATTTGTTAATTTATTTTTTTTCATTTTTAATAAATGATTTCGTCTCTCTTTCTTTTTGCATTTCCATTTACCTTCTGTTACTTCCCTCTAATGAGCACCATATTTTGTAGAAGTTTTAATATCTAGCCAGTGACCCCATGTGGACTTGTTCCATATGAATAGGGTTCATCTTCTGAGTAATAATAATATTAATAATAATATATGAAGGCAGTAGACCCTCTTTTAAACAGGTCTTATTAAAAAGGATGGCTGTATTATGCGAATTTATCTTATATAGTGTCTTTTCTATCTTCCTTATGATTCGCTTTTCAGGCTCAGCGATGTTAGTCAGCAACTGGCCGATATTCATGTTGGAAAAGGATAGTGTGCGGAATATGGGAAGTCTTTTATTAAAATATCCAATCAGAAATCGTTCGTCTGGATTCAGGTTCTATTTTAGGTACTCGTTTCTTCAGACCGTCTGCAACTACGTCCAGAGGATGACCAACGAGCTGGTCGAAACATGTCGATGGTACCTAAAATAGAATCTGAATCCAGACGAACGATTTCTGATTGGATATTTTAATAAAAGACTTCCCATATTCCGCACACTATCCTTTTCCAACATGAATATCGGCCAGTTGCTGACTAACATCGCTGAGCGTTAAAAGCGAATCATAAGGAAGATAGAAAAGACACTATATAAGATAAATTCGCATAATACAGCCATCCTTTTTAATAATAATAATAATAATAATAATAATAATAATAATAATAATAATAATAATAATAATAATAATAATAATAATAATAATAATAAGGCCATTTTCTTCTTCCCTGCTCACCTGTGTGAAATATTATAACTCGGTGGGTATTCTAGCGCTCTGGGGTATTCATTCTGGGCAAAGAGCAGCCTCAAGACCACTCAAAAAAAAATGGATAGGGCTAAAGGGTCTCTCCTTGCACGACTCCCCAAACTTCCAGAGCCTTACATCCAAGGTGCTCTGATTGCGACCCCCCATTGAAGTCCGAACTTTGTGGGATAAGTCGAGGATTCATCATCGGGATGAATTGGGAGATGGGGGTGGAGGGGGTGAAAAAGATAGTAATAAAGGAGAGGGGGCAGAAACTAAAGGAAGTATACGGGATGATATATACTAAGATTGGAGGGAGAGGTTAGTTTCTGAAAGGAGGGAAGTTATCGTGGGAAAAGAGTACAGCATTACATGATTGGGAGTTTGGAGAGTGAAATGAGATTTTTTTTAGAGTGTTTTTCGTGAGTGGTTTTTTTTTCAGCAACATCAGAGTCTACAAGAAATAGATTGGGAATCTGGATAGTAAAATGAGATTTGTTTTTAGAGTGTATTTCGTGAGTGTTTTTTTTTTCTCAGCAACATCAGAGTCTACAAGAAATAGATTGGGAATTTGGAGAGTAAAATGGGATCTTATTTTTAGAGTGTATTTCGTGAATTTTTTTCAGAAACATCAGAGTCAGCAAGAAATAGAATAATGTTAATTTATTGAAGTTAACAACAGAAATA
This sequence comes from Macrobrachium rosenbergii, assembly GCF_040412425.1. Lineage (NCBI taxonomy): Eukaryota > Metazoa > Arthropoda > Malacostraca > Decapoda > Palaemonidae > Macrobrachium > Macrobrachium rosenbergii. Next base: position 18,385,408 of record NC_089780.1, read on the forward strand.
TTAATGGATATTGTTATTACCTTTCATTGTGATTACAGGATTTTTTTTTTTTTTTGCTTTAATGTTTTAATTTTCTGAGATAGAATTTTTTAAGACAACAGCAACAACGATTGTATTATTATTATTATTATTATTATTATTATTATTATTATTATTATTATTATTATTATTATTATTATTATTATTATTATTATTATTATTATTATTATTCAGAACATAAACCCTGTTCATACGGAACAAGCCCACAGGGGCCACTGGCTTGAAATTCAAGCTTCCAAAGAGTAAGGTTTTATTAGAAAGAAGGATTAGAAAGTAATAGGAAATACAGAAAGAAGAGATCTCACTTATTAAAAAAAAAATATGGTGTTCAGATCATTTTCTCTTTCTTCTTCTTCTTCTTCTTCTTCTTCTTCTTCTTCTTCTTCTTCTTCTTCTTCTTCTTCTTCTTCTTCTTTTCCGACAGTTTCCATGGTGGTGTTTTTTTTTTTTTGTTCTTTATCTTTAGGCTTTGTGATAACTCGGTGTTAAACAAAGTTAAGTTTATCGTAGTCTTAAGATCCTCATTACTGTTGAATTTTTTGTAATGCAATGTTGTACTTTTCTGAGATAACGAAATTTCTCAATTTGAAGTACATAATGCTAAGACAATAACCGTAATGAAAGGGACAATAACAACAACAACAGCAATAATAATAATAATAATAATAATAATAATAATTATAATAATAATAATAATAATTATTATTATTATTATTATTATTATTATTATTATTATTATTATTATTATTATTATTATTATTATTATTATTATTATTATTATTATTATGAAAGTAAATAAAGCAACGAAAACCATTCAATTAACAATACATAATAATTAAAATTACCTATTATAGTATTCTTGTTTTGACATTTTCATTTTCTCGATGGTACTAAAAAACAGTTTTTTTACAAATAACTTAATAACAGGTAATTCGAATCTTCTTTAATATAGATAGATAAAAAAAACTGCTCAGGAAACATTCATTCGTCTATAAACGTCATCCTGCATTTCTCAATTCCTTTCGAACCATATATTTTTCTCACATTAATTTTCTGCCTCCCGGGATACTAATCACACGTTCCTATCATCCTTTATACTTCCTTTGGCTCCTGGTTCTTCTTCCCGCCCCCAACCCCACCCCACCCTTGGAGAACCCCCCCCACCCCCATTCCAACCCCATTCCCAGTATTACACTCATTCCTCCATTCACCTTGCTGATGAATCCACGACTTATCTCACAAAGTTTGAGACCTCAATGGGAATGTCGCAATCAGGGAGGCCTGGGATGGAAAGGGGAAAAGGGGGGGAGAAGAGTGGGAAAGGGTAAGGGAAGGGAAGGGGAAACGGGGGATGGGGTAGGGGGAAGGGGGATAGGTAAAAAAAATCCCTTTCACCCTACAGGTCTCTTTCCTTATGATCTTAGGCTGCCCTCTTTGCCCAGAGTGAATAGCTACGTTGGGTTAGGATTTCCGCGGGATTCCCGTATGATTCCCATTAGGATTCCCGTAGGGTAATGTACAGAAAACCTAGAAGGGATTGACTGGGGGTTAATAAATAGGGTCTGTCTAAATTATTCTCAGTTTTGGCTTCTCTTCCTTCTGTGATTCTTTGGAAGGACGGAAGACCCATCTCTTCATAAGCTATAGGAGTATATATATATGTGTGTGGGTGTGGGTGTGTATACATGTGTATGTGTATATATATATATATATATATATATATATATATATATATATATATATATATTTATATATATATATATATATATATATATATATATATATATATATATATATATATATATATGACTGGAAAATTAACCCTTTATGTAAACAGCCAATCTAACCTATCCAAATATTCTTGCAGTTTCCAAGACGAATACGACTTCTTCATCAGGTGCAACTTCGTCCACGTTGTCATAAAAACAGTTCACGAGACAAAGTTCAAAATGCAAAATTAATTGGGTCAGAAGATCTCGTTATAAGTTTTATTCCTTTCGTCTCTCTTTCTAATTTTTCTCAAGGAAGTTGAAATACTGCTTTCTTATTTTCGATGTTTTTTCCATTTTCTTTCACTCCGGGAGACATTACAGAAATTTCCATTGAAGATAATTAACGTTCCTCGTTTCATTACCGGTGCGGAACTTCGCGAAGTCAGGATGGAAAATATTCGAAAAATAACCAATCGATATTTTCAAGAACTTTTAAACTCGTTACGTTTTGTGTCTTGAGTTCGATGCTTTTGTGTTATTTTCTTATTATTCTCTTTTTGTCTTTGAAGTCTTCGAAGAGTTGTCAGCACTTAAGGGGGCGAAATGATGCTACAAATTATTCTCTTTTTTTTTTAAATAGAAAATGACTAATGGGCCTTTCAAAGGGTATTTGTTCAAGCTGTTCGTTCTTTGCAATTTTCTGACTCAGGGAGAATTGTCTCATCTCTCTCTCTCTCTCTCTCTCTCTCTCTCTCTCTCTCTCTCTCTCTCTCTCTCTCTCAGAACGTGTTGATCGTCTAAAACTATGAATATTTACCATATTTCAATCAGTTGATTGAATATTTTCTGGAAATATTTCGTCCAAATTGTGTATATTAGCTCTCTCTCTCTCTCTCTCTCTCTCTCTCTCTCTCTCTCTCTCTCTCTCTCTCTCTCTCTCTCTCTCTCTCCCCAAAACCGTTACCATGCCTACCCATGTTGTCAAATGATTCTTCCATCTTCCACCAATACCTTTCAAAGTTACACGCTCCCTAATCTTCTTAGCTTTTTAGTTATGAAAATTGGTTATTTGACGAAAAGTAGTAATACGGATTACAAGTGGAATAGCACTGTGATCTCCTTGAATTACGAAAAGCATAGCAGTATATATATATCTTGCAGTCAGTACACAAACCAAAGCTGTGACAACGTGCGTGTAAGGTAGTAATGGCTTGCGTGATAGGCGTCGATACATCTTTACTGGTTTTTCTCCTTTCATTTCTCCCCCATTGGGATGTGGTGTTCATTTCAGGAGAAAAGGAAATAGGCTATAGATTAAAGGTGTTGCTCTAAAGGAATCGGGCGATTTACTTCCACAGTGGCGTCGTTTACTCAGCGAGAAGATATCGAAACAGAACTAAATAATACATTTTTTGTAGTTGTTTAGATGATAATTTTTATTTTGTTTGTTTGTAATGGTTACTCCTAGTGCAGTAGTGTAATTTATGTAGTATATTTAACTAAAATAATAGAGTTGTGTGCCTGCTGTAGTCTGCAACAGACAAGAAGTTTTGTTGAATGCTGTTACCAACATTACTTTCAATCTTCTAGTTTCTCGGTGACTGAATTCTCTGCATCCCATATTCTGCGAAATGGCAATCTGGGCGGGGAATATATGAGAGTAATCAATAAGTCAGCTTCACGTATCAAAATAACTTAATTTTACACAGTAACTAAACCTTTTAGATCAAAAGCCTTTTATAAAAACTACAGGATGTTAGACCATAGATAACTTGGCTGTCGCCATAAGTAGTAAACTAACCAGTGTGTGGTATTGTCAAGGCAGTCTTCATAACGATCGACAGACATCAAATGTATTCATAGTTAATTACGAGATAAAGTACGGAAAGACCTTGATTACTCCGATTTCCCGTACGCCATCTTGCTCGCCCTAGAGCAGCGCTAATAATAATAATAATAATAATAATAATAATAATAATAATATAATAATAATAATAACAGTTGGAGCTACTGAAATACAATGTGATAAATCCTTAGACTTTCCAGCAGATGGATTCTGGATATTTCAAGATTATTCCTCTCCTAATAATAATAATAATAATAATAATAATAATAATAATAATAATAATAATAATAATAATAATAATAATAATAATAATAATAATAATAATTGGAAAAAGACCTTCTTTAATACAAGTTTTGTTAAACAAAGTGGCAGTTTCAGCAGCATTTATTTTATATAGTAAACGCTCAATTCGTCTGATCAATTGCTTTTCTTGCGCTGGAATGGTTGCAAGCAATTGACCGATATTCATTTCCGGTTGTTTAGTGATGTATAGGAGGCAGGAGGTAGTTCTCGAGAACTACCTCCTACACATCACTAAACCACCGGATATGAATATCGGTCAATTGCTTGCAACCATTCCAGCGCAAGAGAAGCAATTGATAAGACGAATTGAGCTTTTACTATATAAAATAAATGCTGATGAGACTGCCATTTTGTTTGACAAAAAATAATAATAATAATAATAATAATAATAATAATAATAATAATAATAATAATAATAATAATAATAATAATAATAATTCATAGCTATTATTTTTCATATAATCGAAACCTGTATAGCATTAGAAAAGCAGCATTGCATTTCTAAGGGAAATCAATTAAAATGGAGTAGTTTCAAAACAGTACTCAGTGACATTTTCTACGACGACCTCTCAAAAGAGAAAATGGGTATAAATATCGTGTTATTTTCATGTGTCTTATCAATTTTTAATATTTATATCGTACATATTTTTTCCAGTAGTATTTTATAAAGTGTCGTCACTCCAAACCAGTATGCACTGGCATTTTCAAGTTACTCTCAAAAGAAAAAATAGTTATAAATATCATATTTTCATATGTAATATTAGTTATGAATATTAATCTCATATATCTTTGGAGTATTAATCTCGTATATTCTTTCAGTAGTATTTTATAAAATGCTGTAACTTCAAAACAAACATT
>NC_089780.1:18395165-18412665 GCF_040412425.1 Macrobrachium rosenbergii
ATGATGATATCTTTAACAGGGCAATCTGTAACCGATAGAGACTAATTCACCATCACATGCCCGATTGATTCGACAGTGATAATGATTAGCTTTCATTGTCTTTGATGGGAATAATGTCATTATTCTTGACTGTGCATGTCGGCAAAACGATTATTGTTAATTATTGGGATATTTGTATTGTGTTCTGCTCTCTCTAAGTGTTTGTGGAAATAGTGGTGGTAACATTTACAAAAAATTATAAAATTAACTTTTTAGCGAAATAAGACTGAAACATTCTTAATAATAGTACTCATTCTGAATAAGACCTTAGGTTGTAGATAGCTGCAAAATAAATAAAAAGACAAAAATAAAGAATTTTTAGCGTAGTAATCTTGGAAAGTCGATAACACTGTTTTCTAAACGTGACTTCAGCACTTACATAATAGAATTTACGACAGTAAAAAAAATTAAACAAATAATAAAATGCCCCAACCAACATGAACATTCATTTATAAAGAGAGAAGGAGACCCGGAGAAGAAGTATCGACGCCAAAAATAAAAATAAAACAAGATATATCTTTAAGAATCGCCCATTTGACAATACTGTTACACCACCAGAAAAGAAAAATATTCAAAGAAAACATTTCTCCGCAGTCCTTGTTTCTCTCTCTCTCTCTCTCTCTCTTTCCAAGATGGCGACGACGATCATCCAGGAGTGAAAGGGAGCCGATTCATTTCTCCAACGGCTCTGTTAATATGTCATGGATTCTATTAAGTGCCTCCATTTCCAGGAACAACCGATATAATTCTACGAGTGGAATTGGAAAGGCTCTGCATAAATCTCGATTCCCCGAGGAGGAAGGGGAGAGAGAGAGAGAGAGAGAGAGAGAGAGAGAGAGAGAGAGAGAGAGAGAGAGAGAGAGAGAGAGAGAGAGAGAGAGAGAGAGAGAAGAAAGGAAAGCCTAGTTAGGCTTAATGCACTTGGTACATATTTTGTTGATCACAAAGTGGGAAGAAGGGGGATTGGGGATTGGGGGTTAACGTCAGGGGCCCCCACCCACCGTATGGCGTTCCCTATCTTGCTTGCATCCATGCAACGCTTTCTCTCTATCTATTTAGAACTTGGGAGGGGGCGAAGGAATTTAAGGGGGGAGGGACAAGAGAATTGAGGGAGGGGTGGAGGAAGAGTCAAGCCGTTGGAGAGCCCTTTTATGCTCTCTCATAAGTTCTAAATAACCTCGATAGTGACATACAAAAGCAGTACGGAAGGTCTCCTTCCGTCTGGTAGCAACAACTTGTTCCGGGCGAGGGGAGGGGAATGTGATCCCTATCACCCTACGGCCGAAGGCTCATAATGCAATCACGCCCCTCGAAGTCCGCGCTTTCGTTAATCCGATCTCGTCCTTGTAGGCGGGAGCCGAATGGTCGACCGCTGCTGAATACAAAACAAAGGGAACGTCGCCTCTGAAGATGACTTTGGCGCTTATCCATCGACGGCGCAGGGTCGAATATCGACAGGCAGCCCCTGGACACACAAGAAGCTTAAAACAGGGTTATACGGGATCAGTAACCTGAGTAATCTGGCTGTAAATCTAACTTTAGGACAAATATTCGACACAAGAGTAGCGCCGAGAAGGATACCGAGGCCCCGAGGGTCCTTTCGGGAGGAGGAGGGGGAGGGAGGAGGGGGCCCGGCCCCATCCTGCAAACTACAAGATCAGGATATCGTTACTGGGGCTCTAATGCAATGGATGTTTTCTCAATCAAAGGCCAGAGAAGCGAATGCATCGCGAAATGGAGGGAAAACCCAGTCACGGGAGATGCTGGGATAATTGAAAACCTCGCCCTGTTCTGTTCTTGTGCAGTACAGCACAACAGCATCAGTACATATATATATATATATATATATATATATATATATATATATATATATATATATATATATATATATATATATATATATATATATATACAGTATATGCAAAAAAAATTTTAGAAGGGTATGCTTTAGTAAGAATTATTTTTGGATCGTCGATATCTGTGTGGGAATATTAAAAGTTTTTATATTCACAGACACACAAGCTATGATTTATATATATGTAAATGTATGTGTGTATATATATATATATGTATGTATATATATGCATATATGTATGCAAAAAAAATTTTAGAAGGGTATGCTTTAGTAAGAACCATTTTTGGATCGTCGATGTCTGTGTGAGAATATTAAAAGTTCTTATATTCACATACATACAAGCTATGATATATATGTATATATATATATATATATATATATATATATATATATATATATATATATATATATATATATATATATATATGTTGGTGTTGATAAACGAGGATGATTATTTGATTAAAAGATAGAAATGTTTAGTGCTCCAGAAACGCATTTTGTTTTGAATTAAAATCCTCTGGAAGAAAATAGTAGTTTCAACAAGAAGCTCAAAATGTTACCAGATAAAGATACGGTATTTCAGAATTTTTCCATTATTTGTTGAAGCTTTTCCTTATTTACAAGGGTTGGCAAAAACTGTCAAGCATGATAACTGTCAAAATGTGATTTTTATGAATTTTTAATTTCTGACTTGTTTGTAAAAAATAATGCTGATTGTATACATGGGTTAGGGAGATTTATTATCAATTTTAACTTTAAAATAATCAGTTCTGATGTAACGTTTCTTTTTCGCTAGAGTACGTGTTAATGATTTGCCTGATGCTTTAGCCAGTGAGTTACGTAAATAATCTTTTGATTCACCCTTGCTATGGTTTACCATTAAATTTTCCCATGCCCTTGTAATGGGACATAAACCTTATTTATGTCGTTATATTGGCTCACCATTAATGTTTATGAACGCCTTTGTAATGGTCCGCCATTAATTTATCGTACGTTCACTCTTGCAATGGATCACCACTAAACTTTCGATATGACTTATTAATAGACGTCTATGAATCTTTCTTACATGCTTAAAATAGTAAGCCATTACTACTTCATACACTCTTGCAATAGTTGACCATAAATCTTTCGTGTGGCCTTCTAATGGTATGCAATTAGTCCTCACTTCTCATTAATGTTTCTTAAGCTCGACGGTTCAAAAGACAGTGATATTTTCTTATAAAAGATTTAGCTTTCGCAGTAATGGGACCCTTAGATCAATGGACAAACAAAGTACCTCTGTGCCCTTCCCGTAGAAAATGCTCGACATAAACACATCATAACTCATTCCAATGACACGAAAATAAACATGCAAGAAAATAAAACAAATACGTCGCGGGTCCGATAAACAAAAGATGACGAAAAATAAAAAGAGAAAACTTCTTTTGCAAACGAATAGATCATTGAGAGACATCTCGAATTTTGTAGTCTAATTTGCATTAAAAAAAAAATAATAAAAAAAAATAAACAGACAGCTACAAGCTATTCCTGGCTCCATACAATTTCAGTGGAGGCAGTATGACCGATTTCATATTCAGTTCGTAATATGATATTCAATCGCACCACTCCCGTGACATTCTAACTTCGAGATTTTCGTCCGCAAAAATACTCGACATTTCCGTAAATTAAAAAAGACGGATATTGCCAAACTGACAGCTCAGTGATAAGGTTATGCGTGTTAGTCTGTCCGTCTGTCGCGGTTAACTCGTCTGCTGAGATCTGTCAAAGGTTGTCTTTGTGGGTGAGTTTGAAAACTGTCAAATTTCAGTATGCTTCTTCAACTGTTTTGTGATTTATTGTGTGCTGAGGGAAAGTTTTTTTTTTTTTTTATAGTTCCTTACCTGATTGTGTATATAAATTGTACATCAGCTACGATGCATTTATGAGCAAACTAATCAGCACAGGATTGCACAGCCAGAAATTTAATTGCATGCATAGACACAAATATATATATATATATATATATATATATATATATATATATATATATATATATATATATATATATATATATATATCCAATGCACATTCCCGTTGAGACAGAGCGGCATCCTGAGAGATGTCAGCACTCCTTCTCAGGCGCACTCCATCAGGACAGTGGGCGGTCTGCTAGAGAAATGCCCTGAAGCCACTCACCTGCATTTGACAGGCGCCATTGTCTTAGCGAGGTATTCTTGATTTTCTTTATTTCGATTTGTCTTTTTTGTCTTGACTCGGCGCATCGCGGCTCTATTGTTCCAGAAGAAAAGATGTGGGTTTGTATTTGCCAGTGTGTCTTTTGCAAAGGAGAATGCGGAACCAGGTTTTCTTTTCGTTTTAGTGAATTTTGCTCATGTTCTAACAATGGCGGCTTGTATTCAAGCCACATAGTGAGGTTTCTGACTGCTAATGATTTTGAACCAGTTATAATTTTAAGTGTAATTGTAAGTTGTTTTAGCTTTATTGAAGCAAGACGAGTTATGAAGTCATGTGTATAAAAACTTCGGTTTGTTCAGCTATATTTAAACTAGGAACTATAAGCAGAAAGTGGACTTTCAATTGACAGTGCTTGAGGGGCAGGACAAAATTAGCTTTTTTCTAACGATCCTAAAGTTAAAATGTTTCTGCATAAAGTAAAATTCAGAAAAGGCTTTGATTTTCAACCCGGCACGACTTCGAGACTGTCATTTGAACCTCAATATATTTATGTAACTTTGTTCTCTGTTATATATTCTAAATATCAGCCATACCTTTAAATAGAAACTTTTATGAATAACAGCAAGAATCTTATCTCCTCACGCAAGCCACTGACTAGAATCTCCTGAGTTTAAGTGCAATTAGTACATTTTGTGCTCTGCAGTTAAATATACCTTGAAAATGTTGGATTTTATACGTTTTTAGGACGCAATGAACGCTTTCAAAGCTTTTTCAAACATATTCCCATGCGGGCAATATAAATTCTTAGCTTGGGTTTTCGAAAAGATGAAGATATGACTGTTATTGTTAGACAACCTCCAATAACAGTCATCATCGACTGTCATACGATAGTTCATTTTAATACAAATATTTTATCAAGGCAAATAAATCTTCAAATTAATGATGGTTATTATCTACTGAAGGTACACCAAAAAAGTGCTATGTATAACTGAATCACGAAAAATTGGAACGTGATGAATCTATAAATAAAGACAAAATCCACGAAGGAAAGAGAAACAGTGGAGTGTGTCTTTCCTTCGTGGATTTTGTCTTTAAATAGTGCTATATTTCATTAGAAGTTTTAAAGAGTTAAACTACAGTCATCAGTGGGGAACTATTCTTCGACGGTTCATTATAAAAAATTTTTTATCTAAGCAAAAAGTCTTTAAATTAATGATGATTATTATACAATAAAGATACACAAATGACACTATGTGTAATTAGAGACTGTAGAGAACTACAGTCATCAGAGGGAACTGTCATTCAGTGGTTCATTACTATATAAATTTGTTATCAAAGGAAAAATAATTAAATGAATGTTTATTGTAAAATAGAGTTGCAAAATATAGTGCTATATGTAACCAGATGCAGCGAAGAGTTAAAATTTGGCAGCTGTAGAACAAACAGAGCAGATAAATCGTGTGTTTCGTGTTACCCTTCACCACAATGTCAAGAAAAAACCTATAGATAAAACCTAAGCATTATCTTTCGAAAGAGGGTGGCGTTATAACAAAAAATGAATTACAACAACTTATTTATTTTTCTCTCCTTCAGATTCATCAAGTCAATGGTTTTTTTAGGCTTATTTTTCTCCTTCCTAGAATCACAAAGGAGAAGTTTTTCTCGGCGTAAAAACCTCGGGAAAGAATGTGATGTAAAAAGTTTCCAAACTTTGAGAGAAGATTCTTGAACGCGAGAGAGAGACGATTTTCATTATTCAAGATTCCTGAAGTACAGGGAGATATTAACCTTTAAAGAAATTATATTTTTCTTCTTCGTGACTCGAGGTAAAATTGCGTATTATTTATAATTATAATGATACGATATGTTGGGTCACTTAATGTTGAAAATTTGGGGAGGGGGTGGGGATGGGGAGAAAAGGGGGAAGGGGGAGGAAGACGGGAAAGCGGAAGTTACGGGGCGCACCAGCCCCGTTTAACTTCCAGTGTGCAAACAAACTTTTCAGAGTTTAAATATATATATATATATATATATATATATATATATATATATATATATATATATATATATATATATATATATATGTGTATGTATGTATGTATGTATGTATACTGTATATATATATATATATATATATATATATATATATATATATATATATATATATATATATATATATATATATGAGTATCTGAGTATATGCGCAATTTATTAATAAAAACATGAAACTCGAAATGTCTAAAGTGCACATGCATAAGTTTAATCTTCACACTTAATCAGGAAATGCATTTACCTTTATCATCAAATAACGGTACGAAAATAATCATGGTTGTAGCTTGACTGTAAAACCAAAAGAATACAATGTCATCTATTATTACACAAGTGCAGACATCATCCTTCTCTAAAATTAACTACGTGGCGTCTTAAAAAAAAAAAAAACACGCACCTCACAAAAGCAAGGAGATCCTTCCCTTTTCTCTCGTTTAAAGACTTGTGTGTATTTTTTCGCGCCTTTTTTTCGTCGCGCGTAAAAGCGCGAAACGAAGCATTCGCGCCATTGCACCAAATGTAGGCGTTCTTTCCACAGGGAAATGAAGAGAGAGAGAGAGAGAGAGAGAGAGAGAGAGAGAGAGAGAGAGAGAGATGGGCTACAATTGCCTACACCTAAGCAACTCATCGTGCAAACAGAAGTCCTTAGGATAGTTGCATTCATCTCAGGCTTAAGCAAATGATGTATGCAAGAATTTTTTGCATCCAGAAATCTATTTTTTTTTAAGGTGCATGTTGGCACTTAATCAGTAAGTTTAGTTTTCATTATTTCATATATCTAGATTTTCTAGATTTCTATTAGGTATTGAGCCCAAGCAGCTAACTTACAGGCTAATGAAATTAAGTATCTACGTAAGGATATTGGTGTTGTATGCCTGCTGCATATTTTTGACAATATCTATTCGTTTTTTTTTTTCAGAATAAAGAAATAACAATAAAAAAACTTTTAGTTCATTTAATTTGTATTTTGGAACACTCCACAATTACCCACTGGAATTACTGTATTGGACTAGCTGTAATGTTCTCAAGGCTCCCCAAAACTCACGAGAGCAAAGAACAGTTCCGTTAAAAAACAAAAGCTAGGGATGTAAGCTGGGCTTACTTATCCGCGCCAGTGTATCTATCGTCCTTTAAAAACAAGAGCATCGGAAAGCGCAAGAGCAGAAGTCTTCTCCTTCTTCTCCTTCTTCTCTTCTTCTTCTTCTTCTTCTTCTTCTTCTTCTTCTTCTTCTTCTTCTTCCCAATGAAATGCAACCCGCCAAAGAATGACGGCCCGCCAAGGCAGAGGTCTTTCCCCCAACAATATGACTGTAAATGCCGTCGAATGAGGCCGTAGGAAGGCCGTGAACACAAGTTTAGTGTCCCTGGCACGCCGTGCAATCCAGCAACGGCGTTATTAGGATGAATGGTCTCGACGAAAGATGCTGTCTAGGGGCGAATTCATAGGAGATGTTTGTATGTGTATATGTATATATATATATATATATATATATATATATATATATATATATACTGTATATATATATATATATATATATATATATATATATATATATATATATACTGTATATATATATATATATATATATATATATATATATATATGTGTGTGTGTGTGTGTGAGTGTATACAAATTGTATGGATAGCAAGCCTGCCAACGAGCCTCCCTACCAGCCTGCCTACCAGCCTGCGTACCAACCAGCCTGCCTAACAGCATACCAGTCGGTCTACCAGCCTGTCAGCCCGCCTACCAACCAGCCTACCTACCAAAATACCAGTCCACCAACCAGCTTACCAGCCTGCCTCTCAGTCTACCTACCAGTCTACCAACCAGCCTGCTTACTAGCTTACCAGTCCACCAACCAGCTTTCCAGCCTGTCTACCAGCCTACCAACCAGCCTACCAGCTGGCCTGCCAGGGTACCAACCAGCATGCCTACCAGCCTGCCTACCAGCCTACCAACCAGTCTGCTTAGCAGCCTACCAACCAGCCTGCTTAGCAGCCTACCAGTCAGCCTACCAGCCAGCCTGCTTAGCAGCCTACCAGCTGGCCTACCAGGCTACCAACCAGCATGCCTACTAGCCTGCTTAGCAGCCTACCAACCAGCCTGCTTAGCAGCCTACCAACCAGCCTGCCTACCAGCCTACCTACCAGCCTACCCGGCAGCCCTTATTATGGATGATTCTGTCGGCTTCCAGATGACTTTGGGCATCTCAGACATCCGCCCCCAGGGAGCTCTTTCCCCCTGTTGCTTGTGAACCGGGTTATCGGACGCGAAGGTTCGGCTGATGTTTGCAGAGGGAGAGTTTTATTGTACGACATGGCGGCGCTCATATGTAAATAACCTTTCGTCTTTTCTCGCGTCTTTTTCTGTGCATTCTCATGGATGCAGTTTTTTTTTTACTGGGGATCTGGGAATCGTAAGGTTATGAGTAGGTAATTTTCTTTGTGCGTGCGCAGACCTTTTCCGGAAAGGGGAAAGATATGATAACTAATAAAATAAGGGAAAATGAAATAGCAAAAGAAGTATCTGTAGGAATTTGTAGATTGACGGTTGTCGGTAAGTATTTTTGGGATGAGGATAACTACCAGCTGTCATCTGCATTCGACAAGCAACCAGCTACATTGCTTACTGCTTGCATTAACAGAGACATAGGTTTTTTTTTTAAACGAACGTAATTCCACGTTTATATGGGAGAACCATCGTAAGGTATCAGGTTCATGCCATTTCAAAAATAATATACATTATATATATCTACAATAAATATATAGCTTCCTGAACATGAAAGATATAATATAACAGGACTATCTAAAGGATTTTGTTTTAAACGTTATGGTTAAACATACAAGAATTTTAAATAATAAATTAAAAGGAGAAATTGATTTTTATTAGCCTGAAATTAATTCATGAAAATTTCAATTATAACCGGAAGAAATATTTCCACGTTCTGTATTACTTGAAAGCTAATGCTGGTGGAGAGAGAGAGAGAGAGAGAGAGAGAGAGAGAGAGAGAGAGAGAGAGAGAGAGAGAGAGAGAGAGAGAGAGAGAGAGAGAGATGCTGCAACACCTTCATTTTTTCATAAACATTCACTGTCACGAAACGTTAGAAACATGATACGTCATATTACATTCAAATAAGGTTTAAATTGTTACCATACGAAGCTGCAGAGAATTCAGGATTGGATCCTGGGGGGGGAAAGAGATTTTAATCATACTGTGCAACACCACGTCTAAACACGAGTGTGACTAATCCCTCTGCTTCAAAGGGGATTAGTGCCATCACTACACCTCACGCGGTGCACTGTAGGCATTACGTGAGGTTCTCGCAGCATCCCTTTGGTCCCTAGCTACAACCCCTTTCGTTCTTTTTATGTTACCGCCGTTCATATTATCTAGCTTTCATCTCCCTTTCACCGTCTCCTAATAATTGTTTTCATAGTGCAATCGCGAGGTTTTCCTCTTATTACGTCTCTCAAACCATTTCACTCCTAATTTCCAACCACAGGTCCGAACGGTTGGGCTTTGTTACCCCTCTCAAACTTTTTCAGTCTCAATTTCCCCTCACAGGTCCCAACGGTTGGCCTCTGGCTAAAGTTTTACATTGCAATTCCAATTCCTAATCCGTCCGGTTATGGACGCGTATCAATACTTGATCGGCGTTTGATAATCAGGCTCAGCTCTGAATCTTCCATCGAACACCAGCAAATAATACACGTTTCATTAGAGGACCCGCCGTCTAATTCCTGTTTCATTACCGAACTGCATATCTAATTCCGACTCGGGGGTCACCCCTCCTCCCATCCCCGCCCGGCCACTGCGCCTAATTCTTATTTCATGAAGGCTTCTCGGAGTTGCGTTAATTCTCATGAATGCTTGAGTCAACATTTTTATTATTATAAGTAAAAGTAACTAGGTCTCGCGTACTTATTTCTCTCGATGCTTTTTTTTTTTTTGCTTTGGAATTTTTTGCTATTCGTTGTAGCTTGGATTTTCAAGATAATTATGTTCTCGAGAGTATTTCTTTCATTTTCGTAAGTTCTTTATGCGAAATAATCCCTACTTATTTAAATGAGTTAGTTGACTTATTTGTTTTTTTTTCATTATTTGCTATCTTTCTATTTTCTTGTTGATGCTTATACCGGCAATATGTATTGTGGAAACCTCTACTACAAGTCAACAGCAATCAGGCTTGCTAAACTACTTAAAAATAATAATAATAATAATAATAATAATAATAATAATAATAATAATAATAATAATAATAATCGTCATTAAATAGTTTTGGGAGAAATAACAGCAACATGAAGTCTTATTTTGGAAAATTTCGTGAGGTTAATTCACGGAGAGAAAAAATTCAAAATCTCATCATAAATTGAAGAATTCTTTAACAGTACAGAACCGAGAATTGCTTCGTCAAGTTCATTATTCTCATTATTATTATCGTTATAATCGTGATCATTACAAGTATCGTTATCATTATAATAATGATGAGAATGGTGAAAATAATAGAGCCGTGATTTGCTGCATCATTTTCATAATTCTCATCATCATTATCATGATCATTATCAGTATCATTATCATTATAATAATGATGAGAATGGTGAAAATAATAGAACCGTGACTTGCTTCATCATTTTCATCATTCTCATCATCATTGTAATTATAATGATGATGAGAATGGTGAAAATAGTAGAGCCGTGACTTGCTTCATCATTTTCATCATTCTCATTATCATTATCATTATTATAATAATGATGACTTGCTCCATCATATCATCATTCTCAGTATCATTATCATTATTGTTACAATAATGATGAAAATAATAGAACCGTGACTTGCTTCATCCTATCATCTTTCTCATTATCATTATCACTATTATTACAATAAAGGTGAAAATAATAGAACCGTGAATTGCTTCATCATTTTCCTCGTTCTCATCATCATTATCATTTCATTATAATGATGATGAGAATGGTGAAAATAATAGAGTCGTGGCATGCTTCATCATTTTCATCATCATTAGAATTATCATTATCGTTATAATGATAATGAGAATGACGAAATTAATAGAACCGTGGCTTGCTCCATCATTTTCATCATTCGCATCATCATTATCATTACAATCATCATCTTTATCAAATAGTTTTGGGAGAAAGAAGTGAGAACTGAAGACTTATGTAAAATTTAATAGGGTTAATTTAGAAAAAAAAACGCCAATTTAGGGAAACTTTTTATGGTCAATTCTTAAAAAAAAAAATCGGTGTGATCGCCGAACCCAGATTTTTTTTTCAAAATGTGAACCCGGCAGGTATCCTGGACAAGTTTAGAAAAGAATTATTCATTCAATAGAAGTATTTCTTTTTTACACGAGGTTCTTTTGTCTAGGAGCTTTTTTTTCTATTTAATTTTTGAAAATTTTATGCTGGAAATGTTCAACGTAAAACTTTTTTTCAGGGAAAAATTGTTGAATTCATTCCTTGTACGCCTGAAATAGTTATGAAATGTAGTTTTTGCCTCACAAAGAGATTCAGAATCAGTTTCGTTCTAGAAACACCTTTTACAATATATTAGAATAATGTGTGTGTATGTGTGTGTGTGTATATATATATATATATATATATATATATATATATATATATATATATATATATATATATATATATATATATATATATATATATATATTATATATACGTGTATATATGCATGTACATGCTACCTGCTACCAGTCGTCTATATGAATTTCGAGATGCATGCAGTTGTTTCATTATGTAGTTTCAATAGAAAAGCCAGCGACACATTTGTTGTTCCTTGCAAATAAAAATAACTTTCCTGTTATGCTGCTGTTTCATATGATTATCAGACGTTCTCAGCAATATTGCTGTTTGAAAAGTATGAGTATTTTATTAGTTTAAGGAGAAACTCTAGCAATATCTTGGTTGGTTGTGATTTTTTAACATTGTTTGGTTAACAAGTCCATTGATTCAAGAGGAATTTTGGTATCAACTTGTACAGAGTAAGTAGTGACCGGTCTGCTCGAGGTATTTAAATTCCTAGTTCTTGCCACTCGTAATATCTTAATTGCCAAGTGTCACTATATTTTAATTTAAACCTGAAATTTTTCTCTGATGCTCAGCTCTCTAGCCACTTTCTGATAATTCGTCAGAGCTTCTCATTTCGTGTCTGAGAAAATGTCTTAATTTCTTCATCATTGCCAAGTGTCACCACATTTTGATTATTATTATACTTGATGTTTTCTCTGATGCTCAGTTCTCCAGCCACTTTCTGATAATTCGTCAGAGCTTCTCATTCCATCTCACCTTTCGTGTCTGAGGAAACGTCTTAATTTCTTCATCATTGCCAAGTGTCACCATATTTTAATTATTATTATTAAACTTAGTATTTTTCTCTGATGCTCAGTTCTCCAGCCACTTTCTGATAATTCGTCATAGCCTCCCATTTCATCTCATCTTTCTGAAGATGCCTTGAAATTGTCCGGATTCCTTCAGGCAAGAAAACTCTACGGAATAACGGCGTCATTATCTCCCGATCCACGTCCCACAATGGCCAGATAAACCTCATTGTAAGTCGACGAAAGCCTCCGCGAATCAACAGGGACCGATATTTCGATGATTTCAGGGGACGCGGCGTCAATCTTAATATAGCAACGCCTCGACTTAGCGGACTTATTTACTTACCAGCATCCGTATGATAATTAATTTTCCTCATTCTACCATTTTAGATGCGATACTTTTTTAGATATATCTCTTATATTGAATGTTAAGGGTAAAGCACTGGTTAGTTTAAGCTAGTTCCTCATTGGACGGGTTGGTAACGTTCTCGGCTAGCACTCTACTGGGCCCGCGTTCGATTCTCCGACCGGCCAATGACGAATTAGAGAAATTTATTTCTGGTGATAGAAATTCACTTCTCGTTACGCTGCGGTTCGGATTCCACAATAAGCTGTAGGTCCCGTTGCTAGGTAACCAATTGGTTCTTAGCCACGTAGAATAAATCTAATCCTTCTGGCCAGCCCTCTCTAGGAGAGCTGTTATTCAGCTCAGTGGTCTGGTTAAACTAAGGTATACTTAAGCTAGGAAGTATGTGGAATTATCTTCGGCTAAGAGATATATGAAAAATATTCAAGTACAGGCTGTAGTACAGAGTCTTCGTTACTTAGCGGACTATGTTACTTATCAAGAAGGCCAGACTCCCAAAGTGTCCTGTAATTAAATTGAGGTGCTCCTGTAATTCCTCTTTCCTGGATTGTCGTCTCTCAGCTACCCTCAAGACTTAGTTGAACGGATACAACTTTGATTAGGGGGAAACACGCGTGCTTATAGAATTCCAAAGCACTGTCGTTTCTAAATCATTACCTTTTTCGGGCCACTGATTTTTGTAAATAACTACGTAAGCTTAATTACGATAAAAAGTATAGTTTATTTGATAATGTTCTTTATTTTTTTTTTTACATCTGAATTCCAAATCGTCCGAATCTTCCATTATGTTATCTTGTTTTATTTCTGATTTTCTAGCTCACTTTTCAACACGTTCACAAGATCTTTTTATGAATATTATTATTACTTATATGTTTTTTTTTTTATTTTTTTACGTATTCTTCAGCGAAGTTATAATGTTTTTCTTGGAAAAGTAAATAATAAAAAGTAAATAAAATAAATGTGCGCAAACCATATATATATATATATATATATATATATATATATATATATATATATATATATATATATATATATATATATATATATATATATATGTATATATATATATAAAAGACATACATTTCGACTGATAATATTTCAGCTGTGACCTCTGTTATATGTGGAAAGGGGCTGGGTACAAAGTCAGTGAATTGCTCACATTTTTACTACAGTGTATTGATTGAAACTCTTATTGGTATCCGGAAACGTTCTCTCTGACTCCAAACCTATATGAAAAATAAAAGTGTGAGAGAGAGAGAGAGAGAGAGAGAGAGAGAGAGAGAGAGAGAGAGAGAGAGAGAGAGAGAGAGAGAGAGAGAGAGAGACTGGACAAAAGCGGAACTTTGAAAGGAAGTAGCGTGAAATGGAGGTACCATTAAAAGCCAACAATAGTGAACAATAGTCAATGGCAATAGGGAAAAGGTTTTTATATATATATATATATATATATATATATATATATATATATATATATATAGAGAGAGAGAGAGAGAGAGAGAGAGAGAGAGAGAGAGAGAGAGAGAGAGAGAGAGAGAGAGAGAGAGTCAGTGGATAAAACTTTCAGAATATAACAAGAGGAAAAAATGCAATAGTCGCTGTCACATTCGTCCATCTTGAAACCAAAGTCCCCCATTCTCTCCTCATGACCAAACCGCCTTGAAAAATAGTTAGTCAACTTTTCAACTAGCTAACCCCTACCCCACCTATGTAATGTATCTGTATGTCTCTCACCTTGACAGTTAATCTCACTCTACATAAATTTGTAAGTAGTTCAATTCAATTCCTTCATTTTCATTATTTTTCGTATCTAGCCACAGAAAGTAGAGCTGTCAGGACTATCCCTTTATATACTTCAAACATGACTCATGTAACTAATGCTCTTGTTCATTCTATTTGCATCTATCATGTCATCTAGACTAATTCACCTGCTCCTTTATCTCAATACACACTTCCAAATATTCCCGTAATATTTTCTGCATCATATTCCTGTTTCCAAACATCCACAAATTCATCCCCTACCAAATTCATCCTAATATCATTCTTCCCAAAGCACTGCCATACTTTACCTCGCCTGTCACTGGAATTTGTCCTCGCCGTTCCCAGTCGTTTTTCACAGCCATTTTCAGTAACCCACAATAATGCACCTGTACTTACAAAACTTACCCCTACCTCTTAAACCACATAACTTACAAAGATATCCAACAATCGATGTGAAACAGCACACCAAATTTAACATCGGCTTTTACATAACGAGTCTTCTTCAACACTGGCTTTTATATATAACCAGTCACTCTCCTATTCACATATTTTAACATACGCTTTCACAGAAAAGTCTTTAATAACTCTCGAGGAATTATTACATGCACCATACAGTCTCCGTATCCATTGTATTGGTTCAATATTAATATTGAGTAAAAAGTCACAATAATGTAAATGAGAGACTGTATTTTTCCAAAATACAAAAAGGATAAAACAGTGGGGCTTTTGACCGTTTGTTGAAGAGGACCGTTGTGCAAACGGTCGAGATTATTGTGGCTTTTAACTCATTATTTCCGATCACAATATAGTGATACACCACAGACAATATTAATATTTTAATATTCCTTTTCTTAGCCCATGTCCATAACCAATATTCCTCACTGAATGAAACTTTGTGAAATGTAGATCAAAATTTTCAAAAATGAGTCTTAGTAAAATGCTGGTTTGCTTTCCTTTTGTTTGTGTGGCATCAAGGATGTATGTTTCCGCATCAACTCTCTATAAAGTTATCTCATTTTCCTGGTCTCGAAAACTCGTAAAAGTGTATTTTTCATCCTCACTGCATTCTCCCGTGGATTTAAACGCCCTCAATGAGCCTCTTCTTCCCCTGAAAGTGAAATAGGATCTCAGGGCACTCGGTGTCACCACCGCCTGTTACCTGATTTAAAAATTCACGTTCCTTAGTTTACACCTTCGCTTTGTACTTGTCGCTTGAAGCAATTTAAGGAGTTGTTCCTGAAGAGAATGGTGTTGATGGTAGAGAGAATATCAGTAGGGGTAGTAATGGTAGTAGCATAAAAAGCTGGGGGGAAAAGTAGCAGCAGAATTAGCGATATTGGAAGCGGTAGGGGGATGGTAGTAGAGAGACTATCAGTAGCAATACAAAAATCTGTGGGAAAAAGTAGCAGTAGAATTAGCGACATTAGAAGCGGTAGGGGGGATGGTAGTAGAGAGAATATCAGTAGCGGTAATTAAAGTAGTAGCATAAAAAGCTGTGGTGAAAAGTAGCAGCAGAATTAGCGATATTAGAAGCGGTAGGGGGAATGGTAGTAAAGAGAACATCAGTAGCAGTAGTAGTTATAGTAGTAGCACAAAAAACTGTGGGGGAAAGAACAGTAGCATTAGCGTCATTAGAAGCGCTAGTTGTAGCAGTTATTAGCATTATTAGCAGCTTCAATAACAGCGGACGTAGCTCTATTAGAAGCAGAATGGACGATCTTAGAAATACGATTTTTCGTGAGTTAAAATCCTTTGGTAGTTATTGACGTCTTATCAAAGAAGTTACATAAAAATGCCCACCACTAGCAGTTGTAGCAGGCGGAGCTACTTACAGTAGCAGCTGCGTCTACTTCAGTGTACCATTAGAGGTACCAAACGGTACAGACGATCTTATAAAAAGATCCCTCCCAAAAAAGAGAGGTTAGAATTCCTCGGGCGATTCTTGAGGTCTTATCAAAAGAATAAATATAAAAGAAATGTGGTTTCCGGGCCGGCAAACTGAAGGAGAATGAATAGGGAAGAGGCCCGTTCCGTCTCTGACTCATTATGACGCCGAGGTGTATGTGCATGTGTATGTTTGTGTTTGTTTATACGGAGGGAATTTCGTGTTTGTGTGTTTGTGTGTGTGGTGTCTTCATTAGGAGGTAGAGGCCTTTGTGTCGACTGAGATCTTTTGTCTCAGGTCTTTCTTAAGTTTGTTTGTTTCTCGCTTTCAGATTTTTGTTTGTTTAATTATCTATTTTTTATTTATTAATTTATTCATTTATTTATTATTATTAACTTATTTATTTAATCAATCATTCATTTATTTATTTATTTATTTGCTAATCTTTATTTTTTCTTTTTGTCCTATTTTGTTTTTTTTCTAATTTTTCACGTCTCCAATTTTTGCAGTTTAATTTACTATTGTTACTATTGTTAGTCTCTCTCTCTCTCTCTCTCTCTCTCTCTCTCTCTCTCTCTCTCTCTTTTGTAGATAAGAATTTTTAGTTACATAGATCTTTTTGAAGTTTCATAGTCTCATTTAACGTTTCAACACAGACCTCTCTCTCTCTCTCTCTCTCTCTCTCTCTCTCCTCGATATCTTTGTTTACCTCTATCGTTTTCGACTGGGGCCTCCGGCCATCCGAACTCTTCCCCCTTTACATTTTAAAGTCATTGTCACTAACAAACAGACAGTGGGGGAGAGAGAGAGAGAGAGAGAGAGAGAGAGAGAGAGAGAGAGAGAGAGAGAGAGAGAGAAGAACAAATCAAATATGCTGACGGATTCATAAAAAGAAATGTATTCATTGTGTACCAGAACACACTAACACTTATACAGTGGTGAGAGAGAGAGAGAGAGAGAGAGAGAGAGAGAGAGAGAGAGAGAAGAGCAAGTCAAATATGCCGACGAATTCATAAAA
>NC_089780.1:18417665-18425165 GCF_040412425.1 Macrobrachium rosenbergii
AAAATGAACTAGATAAAGAAATCATATTTATGTCACTATCTTAATTATAACAGGTTTTAGCTAATTTATAAAATAATAAAACTGGATTTATTTTCCGCTACTAAATAATTTTATTATTCAAAACTTTTTAGAGATCATTTTCCTATAGAATGTTGTTTAACTTCGAGCAAAAAATTTAAAATAAAAAAATTGGAATTTTTACAATTTTTCTTTCATTTATTAAAAGGCGGATGCAAACTGTTATTATTACATTTATTCCTGTTTTTATACATTATGATAATAACACTGGTGATACAATTTTGTGAGTTCTCAGTGTTCTTATTTTGCTACGATCACTATTGGATATCAACACACAGTCTTCGGTTTAACATATGTAAAAATTGATTGCCTTTGTAGTATGTGGTGATTCCATCTTCATTCCACTCGGAAGGGGTAATTGGAATTAAATGTTATGCCCTGAAATATTTGTGGGTCAGTAAATTGAATTAAACTGTGGTATGTCAGGTGTTTCACCTGCTCAGGTATCTAAGTCCTCAGGTACATGTATTGTGTCATGATTTGGATTCTACCCTTTTTCATTACCACTGTGGCTTAATTGGTAGCACCCTCGCCTTTCACCTGAGATTCCTGGGTTCAAACGCAATATGGGAAACATATTTATTATTGGTATTTATTATTATTATTTCAATTTTCTGTGTAAAATAGGTTTTCTTGAAGTCCAGTAAAGATTGGCTATGTTGTTCTTAGTTCTAAAGAAAATTTCTTTGAAAGTCTCAAAAACTTTGGCTTTTCAATTACAGAGTCAGAAAACTAACCCAGTAAACTGTTTCATCTCTATAAAATAAAATGTAAATAATGTTCATGCATCTGTGTGTAATTCCTCAGCATACTGTTACCCTTGCATCCCAACCTTTGAAATATCTGCCCTCATCACGTAACAGACATACACAAATTGCTGGAGAAGCCTTGATTAAAATGGCCTCATCTCAGCGGCCGAAGTAATGATACCAGATTTAGTATTTTTTTGATGAATGGAGACTTTTTCCTTTAATAGAGAGAGAGAGAGAGAGAGAGAGAGAGAGAGAGAGAGAGAGAGAGAGCCGAGTTTAATCCCCCTAAAGATAAAGAATTCGGAAAAGATGCTAATGTGCAAAGTTGGGCAACAGACGTTTAGAAATGAAAAATACAAATGATGGTATTAAGTCGAGAAAGTGACTGAAGACATATGATTATGGACAGCCATTTCTCTCTCTCTCTCTCTCTCTCTCTCTCTCTCTCTCTCTCTCTCTCTCTCCTCCCCTAATTCCAATATTTCCTTCAGATCACTTGAAAATCATAGTGTGTGAATTCCCCATCTTCTCTCTCTCTCTCTCTCTCTCTCTCTCTCTCTCTCTCTCTCTCTCTCTCTCTCCTAATTCCAATATTTCCTTCAGACCACTTGAAAATCATAGTGTGTGAATTCCCCCATCTTCTTCTCTCTCTCTCTCTCTCTCTCTCTCTCTCTCTCTCTCTCTCTCTCTCTCCTCATCCTCTTTTTTTCTCTTCTTCTTCTCCTTCGTCTCGTGATGCTCGAGACTAGACTGATGGGAAGCACTGAGAGAAGCAATGTATACCTTGTCCGGGCAAAATATGGGAGTCGCTCCGGGAAATGTGAGATCGGGTATGAATTGATTTAAAGCATCTTCGGTGCGTCATTATTTTCAGGCGGTGGAGGCTGCTCTCTCTCTCGTGAGTGTATGTACGTATGTATGTGTGGATGTATTTATGTATGCTTATATGCGGTATCTGATATACATACATATATATATTATATATATATATATATATATATATATATATATATATATATATATATATATATATATATATATATATATTCAGAAAGCTACAACCGTCCTTTAATATCCAATTCACTCTACCTCGGAAATAATATATTTTCATATATGTTACCGAAGGGGAATTTTTAGTTGATAATAAGTCCACCGTCCCGTGGGGTCGAACCAGCGACGGACGAGGAATCAGGACTACAGTGACACACTAACTTTCGGCCACAAGAGAGGTATAAGTGAATAACATCTCCCATCATCTCACCCGTCGAACGCAGGTGTTTTGCGTTTGGAGACGATATCCACCCACCTCTGCCATGTTGACCGTAGTGCGTTTGTCGCACGTAGCCATATTATGAATATTTATCACATCACCGTGATTCATATACAATCAGAAAGCTACAAACGTCCTTTAATATCCAATTCACTCTACCTCGGAAATAATATATTTTCATATATGTTACCGAAGGGGAATTTTAGTTGATAATAAGTCCACCGTCCCGTGGGGTCGAACCAGCGACGGACGAGGAATCAGGACTACAGTGACACACTAACGCTTTCGGCCACAAGAGAGGTATAAGTGAATAACATCTCCCATCATCTCACCCGTCGAACTCGGGTGTTTTGCGTTTGGAGACGATATCCACCCACCTCTGCCATGTTGACCGTGTAGTGCGTTTGTCGCACGTAGCCATATTATGACTATTTATCACATCACCGTGATTCATATACAATCAGAAAGCTACAACCGTCCTTTAATATCAATTCACTCTACCTCGGAAATAATATATTTTTCATATATGTTACCGAAGGGGAATTTTTAGTTGATAATAAGTCCACTGTCCGTGGGGTCGAACCAGCGACGGACGAGGAATCAGGACTACAGTGACACACTAACGCTTTCGCCACAAGAGAGGTATAAGTGAATAACATCTCCCATCATCTCACCCGTCGAACTCAGGTGTTTTGCGTTTGGAGACGATATCCACCCACCTCTGCCATGTTGACCGTGTAGTGCGTTTGTCGCACGCGTAGCCATATTATGACTATTTATCACATCACCGTGATTCATATACAATCAGAAAGCTACAACCGTCCTTTAATATCCAATTCACTCTACCTCGGAAATAATATATTTTCATATATGTTACCGAAGGGGAATTTTTAGTTGATAATAAGTCCACCGTCCCGTGGGGTCGAACCAGAGTTCGACGGGTGAGATGATGGGAGATGTTATTCACTTATACCTCTCTTGTGGCCGAAAGCGTTAGTGTGTCACTGTAGTCCTGATTCCTCGTCCGTCGCTGGTTCGACCCCACGGGACAGTGGACTTATTATCAACTAAAAATTCCCCTTCGGTAACATATATGAAAATATATTATTTCCGAGATAGAGTGAATTGATATTAAAGGACGGTTGTAGCTTTTGATTGTATATGAATCACGGTGATGTGATAAATAGTCATAATATGGCTACGTGCGACAAACGCACTACACGGTCAACATGGCAGAGGTGGGTGGATATCGTCTCCAAACGCAAAACACCTGAGTTCGACGGGTGAGATGATGGGAGATGTTATTCACTTATACCTCTCTTGTGGCCGAAAGCGTTAGTGTGTCACTGTAGTCCTGATTCCTCGTCCGTCGCTGGTTCGACCCCACGGGACGGTGGACTTATTATCAATTAAAATTCCCCTTCGTAACATATATGAAAATATATTATTTCCGAGGTAGAGTGAATTGATATTAAAGGACGGTTGTAGCTTGATTGTATATGAATCACGGTGATGTGATAAATAGTCATAATATGGCTACGTGCGACAAACACACTACACGGTCAACATGGCAGAGGTGGGTGGATATCGTCTCCAAAACGCAAAACACCTGAGTTCGACGGGTGAGATGATGGGAGATGTTATTCACTTATACCTCTTTGTGGCCGAAAGCATTAGTGTGTCACTGTAGTCCTGATTCCTCGTCCGTCGCTGGTTCGACCCCACGGGACGGTGGACTTATTATCAACTAAAATTCCCTTCGGTAACATATATGAAAATATATTATTTCCGAGGTAGAGTGAATTGATATTAAAGGACGGTTGTAGCTTTCTGATTGTATATGAATCACGGTGATGTGATAAATAGTCATATATATATATATATATATATATATATATATATATATATATATATATATATATATATATGACTTTTCATCACATCACCGTGATTCATATACAATCAGTAAGCTACAAACGTCCTTTAATATCCAATTCGCTCTACCTCGGAAATAATATATTTTCATATATGTTACCGAAGGGGAATTTTTTAGTTGATAATAAGTTCGTCGTCCCGTGGGCTCGAACCAGCGAAGGACAGGAACTCAGGACTACAGTAGAGTGAATTGGATATTAAAGGACGTTTGTAGCTTACTGATTATATATATATATATATATATATATATATATATATATATATATGTATATATATATATATATTATTCAACTTTACTCAAAATCAATCGTGTTGTCATTAAGCAAGTAGGAAAAATCTTATATAATTTCGCTCTGTTTAGGATATTTACATAAAATTTATGCTGTATCAAAGGGATAAGTATGTTTTGTATGACCTGTTTGAATAATATTGCTACTAGGATTTTGACCCCCGAGAAAATTGGTAACAAGGTGATGATGGTGAAGAATGAGTATAATATATATTATCTTGTTCAAGATAAACAACCTAGATTATATATCTTATCTAACAAAGCCTTTACAATTTAGACTGAGATAAATCTTAAAACAATAATAAAAATAAAAACTAATAACCAAATAGACTTAAAAATATAAATAAAAAACTAAAATGATGCAACACAGGTCATATAAAAAAAAACTTGAGATTTCAGAGTTGTTTAAATATAACCTAGACTAGTATATCTCTTATCTAGCAAAACCTCTACGATTCAGACTGAGTCATGTCACTCTCTGAACGACATATCTCTGTACCTTTGGGCTAACAGAAGACGAGGTCAGATTATAATTCATGAGATTCTTTAATAGTTTAGATTGAAATACCTTGACATTCCCAAGAGCCTCTGATCTCCCACAGTCTTTGGTGGTTTTTACACGTTTCCTTGTGTGAGTGTGTGTGTATGTATGTATGTATGTATGTGTGTATGCATGTGTGTGTGACTATTATGCAGATTTTATTACGCGAGAACGGCCTCTTGTAAACAGCTGAAGATATTCTCCCAACGTCTTTCTGAAAGCTCAATCGATGCTGTCTTCTCGGGGTTTAGGCAACCATTACTTTGCTGGAAATAAATCACTCACATTTGTTATCGGGACGAGAAAAACACTGATTTCGCTGAAGTTTTAGATTGTATCTGGCTCTGCAAAATTTTTCTGGTGTAATTTTGTCTTATATGTATATTAAGACTTGATCCAGTCTGTGGAAGAGTAAATGGATTTAAAATATTCTTACTTAAATATCTATCTTTCCCAGCCATTCAATCACACATTCACCACCCTCCCGAAGTATCTCACTCATAATCCCTTCAGATTTGTGTGCCTTTTCACTCTTCATTCTTTTAATTGTCCTTGTAATGTCCTCAATAGACCCTTGCACAAGGATCCTCCAACTTACACTAACCCCATTCACTCTTGCATCAGACAACTCTGCCTTTCGTCTCTTCCACGTTAAACAAATCCTCTGGAAATTCACTCTATAAACTCGGCATTATCTTCCATACGTGGAAGATAATGTAGAAGGGAAACTATTGATCTCTCTCTCTCTCTCTCTCTCTCTCTCTCTCTCTCTCTCTCTCTCTCTCTCTCTCTCTCCTCATCCTCTTTTTTTCTCTTCTTCTTCTCCTTCGTCTCGTGATGATCGAGACTAGACTGATGGGAAGCACTGAGAGAAGCAATGTATATCTTGTCCGGGCAAAATATGGGAGTCGCTCCGGGAAATGTGAGATCGGGTATGAATTGATTTAAAGCATCTTCGGTGCGTCATTATTTTCAGACGGTGCGGTGGAGGCTACTCTCTCTCTCTCTCTCTCTCTCTCTCTCTCTCTCTCTCTCTCTCTCTCTCTCTCGTGAGTGTGTATGTACGTATGTGTGGATGTATTTATGTATGTATGTATATATATACGTATGTATGTGTATGTATATATATATATATATATATATATATATATATATATATATATATATATATATATATATATATATATATACACGATATTCAGCTTTACTCAAAATTAATCATGTTGTCATTAACTAGGTAAAATCTTATGTAATTTCGCTCTGTTTAGAATATTTACATGAAATTTATGCTGTATTAAAGGGATAAGTATGTTTTGTTTGGCCTCCTGTTTGAATGATATTACAGCTAGGATTTTGACCCCAGAGAAAATTGGTAAAAAGGTGATGATTGTGAAGAATGAATATAATATATATTATCTTGTTTAAGATAAACAACCTACAGTAGATTATATATCTTATCTAACAAAGCCTTTACAATTTAGACTGAGATAAATCTTAAAATAACAATAAAAATAAAAACTAATTTTACCAAATAGAATTAAAAATATAAATAAAAACTAAAATGATGCAACACAGGTCATATAAAAAAAATTTGAGATTTCAGAGTTATTTAAATATAACTTAGACTATTACATCTCTTATCTAGCAAAACCTCTACGATTCAGACTAAGTCATGTCACTCTCTGAACGACATATCTCTATACCTTTGGGCTAACAGAAGACGAGGTCAGATTAAAATTCATGAGATTCTATAATAGTTTAGATTGAAATACCTTGACATTCCCAAGAGTTTCTGATCTTCCACAGTCTTTGGTGATTTTTACACGTTTCCTTGTGTGTGTGTGTGTGTGTATATGTGTGTATGTATGTGTGTGTGTGACTATTATGCAGATTTTATTATGCGAGAACGGCCTCTTGTAAACAGTTGAAGATATTCTCGTAAAGTCTTTCTGAAACCTCAATTGATGCTGTCTCCTCGGGGTTTAGGCAACCATTACTTTGCTGGAAATCAATCAGTTATATTTGTTATCGAGACGAGAAAAACACTGATTTCGCTGAAGTTTTAGATTATATCTGGCACCGCAAAATTTTTCTGGTGTGATTTTGTCTTATATGTATATTAAGACTTGATCCAGTCTGTGGAAGAGTAAATGGATTTAAAATATTCTTACTTAAATATCTATCTTTCCCAGCCACTCAATCACATTCACCACCCTCCCGAAGTATCTCACTCATAATCCCTTCAGATTTTTGTGCCTTTTCACTCTTCATTCTTTTAATTATCCTTGTAATGTCCTCAATAGACCCTTGCACAAGGATCCTCCAACTTACATTAACCCCATTCACTCTTGCATCAGACAACTCTGCCCTTCGTCTCTTCCACGTTAAACAAATCCTCTGGAAATTCACTCTATAAACTCGGCATTAATGTAGAAGGAAAGCTATTGAACTCTCTCTCTCTCTCTCTCTCTCTCTCTCTCTCTCTCTCTCTCTCTCTCTCTCTCTCTCTCAACATTTCAAACCACATCTTGTCTCGTTCACTGGAATCACGCTCCCTCTTTCTTGACCTATGATATGAACTGTCAGGTCTCTCTCTCTCTCTCTCTCTCTCTCTCTCTCTCTCTCTCTCTCTCTC
>NC_089780.1:18427665-18577665 GCF_040412425.1 Macrobrachium rosenbergii
TGTATTTACATATATATATACACATATATAGATATATGTATATATATACAGTATATATATATATATATATATATATATATATATATATATATATATATATATATATATATATATATATATATAATTATGTATATAACCTAATCCTCAAGTTTATAAGTATACCTAATAGGTAAGAAATTCTTCTCCAAACAATACTCTAATAAAAAAAGATAATTTACTCACATTTATCTTAAACTCATTAGTTTCACACTAAACAGACTTCCATAAGTCGTTCAAATAAATAAAGATTAACGAAGCGCAAATGACAGATGCTTTTATAATCACGAATAACATCAGGAAAGTCAGCCTCCCCTCCCCCTTCCCTTAAATTAACAATTAAATTTCCATGATATCATGACTGAAAATTAATTTCCCAAAAATGCAGTAGCCTGTGGGATAATCTAAATACAGGTATTAGCTAATTAGTGTTGAATTGCTTTTTTAATTGAGAGAGAGAGAGAGAGAGAGAGAGAGAGAGAGAGAGAAAGAGAGAGGGGGGAAGATTGAGGGAGGAGTGAGAGGGGAGGTAGGAGAATAGAAGGGGTGAGATGGGGGGTAGAAGAATAGGAGAATAGGGGTGAGAGGGGGAGGTAGGAGAAAGGAAGGGGTGAGAGGGGAGGTAGGAGAAAGGAAGGGGTGAGAGGGGGGAGGTAGGAGAAAGGAAGGAGTGAGAGGGGGGAGTTAGGAGAAAGGAAGGGGTGAGAGGGGGGAGGCAGGAGAATGAAGTGGTGAGAGGGGGAGGCAGGAGAATGAAGTGGTGAGAGGGGGAGGTAGAAGAATAGGGGTGATAGGGGGAGGTAGAAGAATAGGGGTGAGAGGGGGAAGTAGAAGAATAGGGGTGAGAGGGAGAGGTAGGAGAATGAAAGGGGTGAGATGGGGGTAGAAGAATAGGGGTGAGATGGGGAGGTAGAAGAATGGCAATGAGAGGGAGAGGTAGGAGAATGGAAGGGGGTGAGATGGGGGTAGAAGAATGGGCGTGAGGGGGTAGGAGAACGGAAGGGGTGAGATGGGGGGTAGAAGAACAGGGGTAAGAGGGGAGGTAGAAGAATAGTGGGGAGGGTGAACTGAACCATTCTGTGTTCCTGAACCCTTGGTGAGCTCTTCCCTGTGATATAAGTTTAAGCCACAATATGCATAATTATATTAATTGTGGATGGTGTGACGTTTCACTGAATTAATAACAGTATCGGTAATGTGTGTGTGTGTATATATATATATATATATATATATATATATATATATATATATATATATATATATATATATATATATAGAAATCATCAACACACAATCACGTGTGGAACAGAAATAAATTTCTGACTCACGTCGGGATCGAACCCAGGTCTCTCAGGTGGAAAGCAAGGGCGTTACCCACTGGGCCATACAAGTCTAAAAGAAGTTGGAACCTGAGAGCAACTGCACCCAAGGACTTACCTGGGCAAGCTAACTGCTTGCATACCAGCGAGTTTTCCCCAAATTCCCGACTCAGCAATGACCCAATAGACAACATTTCATTCGAATTATCCCTTCTGAGTGAATAAGATAGAAATCATCAACACACAATCACGTGTGGAACAGAAATAAATTTCTGACTCACGTCGGGATCGAACCCAGGTCTCTCAGGTGGAAAGCAAGGGCGTTACCCACTGGGCCATACAAGTCTAAAGAAGTTGGAACCTGAGAGCAACTGCACCCAAGGAATTACCTGGGCAAGCTAACTGCTTGCATACCAGCGAGTTTTCCCCAACTTCCCGACTCAGCAATGACCCAATAGACAACATTTCATTCGAATTATCCCTTCTGAGTGAATAAGATAGAAATCATCAACACACAATCACGTGTGGAACAGAAATAAATTTCTGACTCACGTCGGGATCGAACCCAGGTCTCTCAGGTGGAAAGCAAGGGCGTTACCCACTGGGCCATACAAGTCTAAAAGAAGTTGGAACCTGAGAGCAACTGCACCAAGGAATTACCTGGGCAAGCTAACTGCTTGCATACCAGCGAGTTTTCCCAACTTCCCGACTCAGCAATGACCCAATAGACAACATTTCATTCGAATTATCCCTTCTGAGTGAATAAGATAGAAATCATCAACACACAATCACGTGTGGAACAGAAATAAATTTCTGACTCACGTCGGGATCGAACCCAGGTCTCTCAGGTGGAAAGCAAGGGCGTTACCCACTGGGCCATACAAGTCTAAAAGAAGTTGGAACCTGAGAGCAACTGCACCCAAGGAATTACCTGGGCAAGCTAACTGCTTGCATACCAGCGAGTTTTCCCAACTTCCCGACTCAGCAATGACCCAATAGACAACATTTCATTCGAATTATCCCTTCTGAGTGAATAAGATAGAAATCATCAACACACAATCACGTGTGGAACAGAAATAAATTTCTGACTCACGTCGGGATCGAACCCAGGTCTCTCAGGTGGAAAGCAAGGGCGTTACCCACTGGGCCATACAAGTCTAAAAGAAGTTGGAACCTGAGAGCAACTGCACCCAAGGAATTACCTGGGCAAGCTAACTGCTTGCATACCAGCGAGTTTTCCCCAACTTCCCGACTCAGCAATGACCCAATAGACAACATTTCATTCGAATTATCCCTTCTGAGTGAATAAGATAGAAATCATCAACACACAATCACGTGTGGAACAGAAATAAATTTCTGACTCACGTCGGGATCGAACCCAGGTCTCTCAGGTGGAAAGCAAGGGCGTTACCCACTGGGCCATACAAGTCTAAAAGAAGTTGGAACCTGAGAGCAACTGCACCC
The DNA here is from genome assembly GCF_040412425.1 of Macrobrachium rosenbergii. NCBI lineage: Eukaryota > Metazoa > Arthropoda > Malacostraca > Decapoda > Palaemonidae > Macrobrachium > Macrobrachium rosenbergii. Next base: position 18,430,485 of record NC_089780.1, read on the forward strand.
AAGGAATTACCTGGGCAAGCTAACTGCTTGCATACCAGCGAGTTTTCCCCAACTTCCCGACTCAGCAATGACCCAATAGACAACATTTCATTCGAATTATCCCTTCTGAGTGAATAAGATAGAAATCATCAACACACAATCACGTGTGGAACAGAAATAAATTTCTGACTCACGTCGGGATCGAACCCAGGTCTCTCAGGTGGAAAGCAAGGGCGTTACCCACTGGGCCATACAAGTCTAAAAGAAGTTGGAACCTGAGAGCAACTGCACCCAAGGAATTACCTGGGCAAGCTAACTGCTTGCATACCAGCGAGTTTTCCCCAACTTCCCGACTCAGCAATGACCCAATAGACAACATTTCATTCGAATTATCCCTTCTGAGTGAATAAGATAGAAATCATCAACACACAATCACGTGTGGAACAGAAATAAATTTCTGACTCACGTCGGGATCGAACCCAGGTCTCTCAGGTGGAAAGCAAGGGCGTTACCCACTGGGCCATACAAGTCTAAAAGAAGTTGGAACCTGAGAGCAACTGCACCCAAGGAATTACCTGGGCAAGCTAACTGCTTGCATACCAGCGAGTTTTCCCCAACTTCCCGACTCAGCAATGACCCAATAGACAACATTTCATTCGAATTATCCCTTCTGAGTGAATAAGATAGAAATCATCAACACACAATCACGTGTGGAACAGAAATAAATTTCTGACTCACGTCGGGATCGAACCCAGGTCTCTCAGGTGGAAAGCAAGGGCGTTACCCACTGGGCCATACAAGTCTAAAAGAAGTTGGAACCTGAGAGCAACTGCACCCAAGGAATTACCTGGGCAAGCTAACTGCTTGCATACCAGCGAGTTTTCCCCAACTTCCCGACTCAGCAATGACCCAATAGACAACATTTCATTCGAATTATCCCTTCTGAGTGAATAAGATAGAAATCATCAACACACAATCACGTGTGGAACAGAAATAAATTTCTGACTCACGTCGGGATCGAACCCAGGTCTCTCAGGTGGAAAGCAAGGGCGTTACCCACTGGGCCATACAAGTCTAAAAGAAGTTGGAACCTGAGAGCAACTGCACCCAAGGAATTACCTGGGCAAGCTAACTGCTTGCATACCAGCGAGTTTTCCCCAACTTCCCGACTCAGCAATGACCCAATAGACAACATTTCATTCGAATTATCCCTTCTGAGTGAATAAGATAGAAATCATCAACACACAATCACGTGTGGAACAGAAATAAATTTCTGACTCACGTCGGGATCGAACCCAGGTCTCTCAGGTGGAAAGCAAGGGCGTTACCCACTGGGCCATACAAGTCTAAAAGAAGTTGGAACCTGAGAGCAACTGCACCCAAGGAATTACCTGGGCAAGCTAACTGCTTGCATACCAGCGAGTTTTCCCCAACTTCCCGACTCAGCAATGACCCAATAGACAACATTTCATTCGAATTATCCCTTCTGAGTGAATAAGATAGAAATCATCAACACACAATCACGTGTGGAACAGAAATAAATTTCTGACTCACGTCGGGATCGAACCCAGGTCTCTCAGGTGGAAAGCAAGGGCGTTACCCACTGGGCCATACAAGTCTAAAAGAAGTTGGAACCTGAGAGCAACTGCACCCAAGGAATTACCTGGGCAAGCTAACTGCTTGCATACCAGCGAGTTTTCCCAACTTCCCGACTCAGCAATGACCCAATAGACAACATTTCATTCGAATTATCCCTTCTGAGTGAATAAGATAGAAATCATCAACACACAATCACGTGTGGAACAGAAATAAATTTCTGACTCACGTCGGGATCGAACCCAGGTCTCTCAGGTGGAAAGCAAGGGCGTTACCCACTGGGCCATACAAGTCTAAAAGAAGTTGGAACCTGAGAGCAACTGCACCCAAGGAATTACCTGGGCAAGCTAACTGCTTGCATACCAGCGAGTTTTCCCCAACTTCCCGACTCAGCAATGACCCAATAGACAACATTTCATTCGAATTATCCCTTCTGAGTGAATAAGATAGAAATCATCAACACACAATCACGTGTGGAACAGAAATAAATTTCTGACTCACGTCGGGATCGAACCCAGGTCTCTCAGGTGGAAAGCAAGGGCGTTACCCACTGGGCCATACAAGTCTAAAAGAAGTTGGAACCTGAGAGCAACTGCACCCAAGGAATTACCTGGGCAAGCTAACTGCTTGCATACCAGCGAGTTTTCCCCAACTTCCTGACTCAGCAATGACCCAATAGACAACATTTCATTCGAATTATCCTTCTGAGTGAATAAGATAGAAATCATCAACACACAATCACGTGTGGAACAGAAATAAATTTCTGACTCACGTCGGGATCGAACCCAGGTCTCTCAGGTGGAAAGCAAGGGCGTTACCCACTGGGCCATACAAGTCTAAAAGAAGTTGGAACCTGAGAGCAACTGCACCCAAGGAATTACCTGGGCAAGCTAACTGCTTGCATACCAGCGAGTTTTCCCCAACTTCCCGACTCAGCAATGACCCAATAGACAACATTTCATTCGAATTATCCCTTCTGAGTGAATAAGATAGAAATCATCAACACACAATCACGTGTGGAACAGAAATAAATTTCTGACTCACGTCGGGATCGAACCCAGGTCTCTCAGGTAATTCCTTGGGTGCAGTTGCTCTCAGGTTCCAACTTCTTTTAGACTTGTATGGCCCAGTGGGTAACGCCCTTGCTTTCCACCTGAGAGACCTGGGTTCGATCCCGACGTGAGTCAGAAATTTATATATATATATATATATATATATATATATACAGTATATAAGAAAATGGTAAAAAAACCGTTCAATTGAAAACTAAACTACAGATCCTATCAAATATCAGTTCCCTTAAACGACGTTAAAAAATGAACTTAGTTCTGAGAATAGGCGGGAATAGAAAAGATAATGAAATATTCAAACAACGGAAAAATGGAAAGAGAGAGAGAGTTCAAAAGGTAAAGAACTGTCCGTTGAGTAGATGAAGTGAATGTAATGGGACCGAAAGTCCTCTCTCTCTCTCTCTCTCTCTCTCTCTCTCTCTCTCTCTCTCTCTCTCTCTCTCTCTCTCTCTCTCTGTCCGTCTTTAAACGCCATGCCCCTTCTCTGTTATGTCTTAATGAGTTTTGGATTTTATGGCTTTCAATAATCAATTAATTTTCTTTGATGCTTTCTCTCCAAGCCTTTCAGTCATTACGAATATCCATAAACTCTCTCTCTCTCTCTCTCTCTCTCTCTCTCTCTCTCTCTCTCTCTCTCTCTCTCAGGATTTGCTCTTTGAGGTTAGTAAAACTTAAAAAAAAAAAAACTGGACTTTTAACTCGCTCAGATTTCAAGGTGATCTCAGATAGATTTCCCAAGTGATGTTTGACAAAAGGTTTCCTACATAAAAAAAAACTGACGAAAAAGAACGGAACTTTTTTTTACTTTCCTTCTTTGGCACCGGCTTCAATGGGGAGTTTTTTTTTCCTTTGGTCTTCCGTATTAAGTCACGAGATTTTCAATGTTTATATAGTTTTTTTAACATAAAAGGCGTTTCCTGTAACAAGGGTTGGCTACAAATTAAAGAATGGGTAGTGGTTACTGCCGCATTCACATTGAAAATGCTGAACTGGGGAATATTTCTCTAAGCAGTAATCATCAACAACTGTTGCGTATTCATTCACCGAAATAGGAGGCTCACCAACAGTGCGTTGAACCCCCCTACACACAGTGTCGTTTCTCTCTTCTTCACTACCTCTTTCATTCCATCTATCCATCTCATACCATGTTTTCCCCTCCTACCTGGTAACACTTTCGAGTTTATATTATTTTCACCAGCCTGTCATCTCCCAATCTTTCCACATGACTAAACCATCTCAAAACTCACTTTCTTTCCTCTCTTGCAAAATCTTTTAAGATATTTCACTAATTAATCTCCGCTTATCTTCAGTATCCTAAGCCAGTACCTAGTTGTCTTAAACATCAGTCATTCCACAATCCATTTACAACCCATCTTAAACAACAATCTAGCACATACTTCTATTATCTTTTCTCTGACTTCTCATATAACTCCATCCATAAAAGGTATTAAGAAGCCTTAAAGAGTATAAAACATCATTGTCTCTTCTCCAACTTAACATCAAACCAGTCACTCACCTTCCGTCATAAAATCTTTTTTACCGCCCTCACCAATTTACCTTCTTTAACTCTTCGTCATTTTATATCTTTTTTTTATTTTTTAGAAATAGAGTCAAATTGACAAAAGTGCAAGAGAAAACTCTTTGTTGGGATTTGATAGGTTACTGAGAAGCTGAGATTCTTCATTATTTTTTTTTTTAACTTACCTTTACATAGGTATCTAAAAATTATTCCAAATATTCCAGAATGCTGAAATTTGAAAAGATTTTCATTAAACTCTCTCTCTCTCTCTCTCTCTCTCTCTCTCTCTCTCTCTCTCTCTCTCTCTCTCTCTCTCTCTTTACGTACCGAGTCGTACTGCGAATCCGTGCTTTCATGGCGTTTGTGAATTTTTACCTCAGAGAAGATTAAAGTTGGGCAGACGCAAAGATAAAAAAAAAAAATTAAAAATCTAGGCGAATTCATGATGCAAAAAAGTAAGTTCCAGGTAGGAATGAGAAGCTGAATATGCAATTCAGGTCGAAACGTCAGAAGGTCATTCCAAGTTATAACAAGCAAAAAATGCGTCGAAGTTTCTTCGGCGCAATCGAGTTTTCTGCACATCTTATAATCAAGGCCACCGAAAGTAGGTCTATCTTTCGGTGGTCTCGGTATAATGCTTTGTGAGCCGCGGCCTATGAGACTTTAACCACGGCCCGGTGGTGGCTTGTCCTATATCGTTGCCACATGCACGATTATGGCTAACTTTAACCTTAAATAAAATAAGAACTATTGAGGCTAGAGGGCTGCAATTTGGTATGTTGGATGATTGGAGGGTGGATGATCACATGACAATTTGCAGCCCTTTAGCCTCAGTAGTTTTTAAGATCGAGGGCGGACGGACAGACAAAGCCGGCACAATAGTTTTCTTTTACAGAAAACTGAAAATGCCGAATTTAAGTAAAAATTATGTGTATATTTGTATGTATATACGTAAAGGAGAGAGAGAGAGAGGTTGGTAACCATCTGTGAGTTTCGTATCCTTGTGCCAGTATTTCAATTTAAGCTTAGAATTTTCATTCGTTGAAATTCAAATTACTTGAAATCCTTCAAAAAGATATAGGAAATGCATTCTAAACAGATAAGTTTGTTGTCACAAGAGGTAATAACTAAAATGTCGTCATTATTTTATGTTTTTTCTGTTCGTTTTGATAAAATATTACAATTTAAATGACTGTATTCGACCCAAGACTTAAAACGTACTCATGTATACGACCGTTCATGTTCCTTAGATATTATTTTTCACACATACTTTTATATTAAAATTTGAATTAATATGTCAGGAACTGTTGGGTGACAAGCCGTTAAGACACCAGCGAAATATATTTAAATTTTATCAGTTTAAACGGATAGTTTTCTTTTCTTGCATATAATAGATTGAACGCTAAATAAGTAATTTAAACTCTTGCGTATATCCGAACTATTTATCTGATCTATTCATTTACCAGAAGCTTCAAGCGTTTTCCAAAGATGGATAAAGCAAGAAGCAAAGGAAAGAAATGAAAAACAAAGATAATTATAAAAAAAAATTCGGAAAAATAAAAGCACAGCGTCTATTCAGTCCTTATAAGTGCTTTCGGTGATGACAAGTTATGGAGAAGTGATGTTACATGGAATTTGAACATGTTGTGTTCGGTATTCCTTTATTTCTTCATACCAGTCCAACGATTTCTCTCTCTCTCTCTCTCTCTCTCTCTCTCTCTCTCTCTCTCTCTCTCTCTCTCTCTCTCTCTCTCTCTCTCTCTGATTTTAATCTAGATTATTTCATGAAGATTTCTAATTCAAAAATTCTCTCATAATATCCTTAGTATCTACGTTCAAACATGTCAACAGAGGAACAAGTATTAACCTCTCTCTCTCTCTCTCTCTCTCTCTCTCTCTCTCTCTCTCTCTCTCTCTCTCTCTCTCTCTCTCTCTCTCTCTCTCTCTCTCTCTCTCTCTCATTTTAATCTAGATTATTTCATGAAGATTTCTAATTCAGATATTTTCTCATAATATCCTTAGTATCTACGTTCAAACATGTCAGCAGAGGAGCAAGTATCAATCTCTCTCTCTCTCTCTCTCTCTCTCTCTCTCTCTCTCAATCCAGAATATATCATAAATGTTCCTAACGAAAAGAACTTCCTTAGTGACAGCTATCAAACGTATCAGTAGTGGAACGAGAAAAATTCTCTCTCTCTCTCTCTCTCTCTCTCTCTCTCTCTCTCTCTCTCTCTCTCTCTCTCTCTCTCTCTCATTTTAACCCAGAATATCTCACAAATGTTCCTAACGAACGGACCTTCCTTGGTAACAACTTTCAAAAACGTATTCAAGAGACATAGCAAGAAAAGTATCGAATTCCACGAAAGGAAAATAAATGAAAATATAAAAAAAAAAAAAATAAATCGAAAAGAGAGAAACAGAATATTGAAAGAAATCCGACACAAATTCACTCCCAAACAGGTTTCGACCTATTTCTGGAAATCATATTTTCAAGTATTTCATCTGATGGTTCCTTGTGTGAATAAAGGGTCTGGTTTATATTTATGTTGGCGAAATAACATTTTTTTTTAATGAATGTGAATGGAGGAATTGAATGCAGTGAGCATTCAGGGCTTGTAAAGGGTTGCTGTGGGTGTATACATATTAACTAGGAGGGTGATGCAAAAATTATATTTACACATAATACTTACAGTCATTCATAATACATACATACATACATACACACTTGTATGTGTGTATATAAATATATATATATATATATATATATATATATATATATATATATATATATATATATATATATATATATATATATATATATATATTTACTGTGTATATATACATACATACATACATTTATGAATATATAAATATATATACACATACATATATATAATACATATATGTTCAATATATATATATATGTGTGTGCATGTATGTGGGTATGTATGTATGTATATAAACTATGATTACAGAGGAAGAGAGAGAGAAAGATACGAAATATAGACAGATGTCATAATTTCATTTAATATCTGAATGGTATTCAGATAATCTCAGAAACAGAACAGGTTCAAAAAGCCGTTCTTGAATCAGCCATTCACACAAAATAAAATACCACTGCAGTTGCATTAGAAAATATATCTCTTTAGATATCTCTCTTTCTCTGAAAGCATATGTGCTTGTACGATGTTTTAGGCAAACATTGAGAGAGAGAGAGAGAGAGAGAGAGAGAGAGAGAGAGAGAGAGAGAGAGAGAGAGAGAGAGAGAGAGAGAGAGAGAGAGAGAGACATGGAAGACGTGGTGTTTCCTTCGAAATCTCTAGTGCAGATAATCTTTGTTGGGGTCACCTTTAAATATGTAATTATGTGAAGGCTGGAGACCCCTGACCCCTTAGACATTATCGATTAACGGCTATAAAAAAAAGAAGGAAAAAAAATAGGCCTAGGCTTCGAAAGAACATCCCCTCCCCTCCCCCAGCCAATATTAATAATCAGGACGACGCGATGTCCCAGATCATAAATTTGGTAGATTAGCCCTCCTCTCCCTCTCTCCATCTCCACCCCCCCCCCCCCTCAACCTCCCCTTCTACAGCCTCTTCTTCTCTATCTCCTGTTCCAAGAGAAGCAGTGGCCTGAGAGTTTAATGGCTCCCTTTTTTTCCTTCCACCAGTTCTTCTTCTTTTTCTTCTAATTCCTCGTTCTTTCAGGAGAATAAGGTGTGTCTGTCTTATGACTATATTAGGTTATTCATATTTAGAACTGTTAATAATTCATTGGGGATTCATAACCTTGTAGTGGATTGAATTATTATCACGTTGTATACAAATGCCTTCTTTACTCCTCTTCCTTCTTCTTCTTCTTCTTCTTCTTCTTCTTCTTCTTCTTCTTCTTCTTCTTCTTCTTCTTCTTCTTCTTCTTCTATTTTTGTGATATTGATATACCAGCGTGGAAGTATTAAATCCTGTTATTTCTTCTTAATTTTATAAATCAATAAATGGCATATTTTGCATACAACTATAGGTGCTCTGGATAGATCAGAAGTCATATAGAACTTTCGGTGGGAAAATTCTATAGTATTCAAAACATTTACAGAGATCTGAACATATTTGAAATCTCTCTCTCTCTCTCTCTCTCTCTCTCTCTCTCTCTCTCTCTCTCTCTCTCAAATCCTCATTGGGCGGGTGGGTACTGTTCTCAGCTAGCACTCTGCTGGCCCAGCGTTCGAATCTCCGACCGGCCAATGAAGAATTAGAGGACTTTATTTCTGGTGATAGAAATTCATATCTCGCTATAATGTGGTTCGGATTCCACAATAAGCTGTAGGTCCCGTTGCTAGGTAACCAATTGGTTCTTAGCCACGTAAAATAAATCTAATCCTTCGGGCCAGCCCTAGGAGAGCTGTTAATCAGCTCAATGGTCTGGTTAAACTAAGGTAAACTTATTTACTTCTCTCAGAACTGTCGGTGGGAAAATATTGTTGTAATCAGAACATTTACATTGATTTGGACTTATTTAGAATCTCTCTCTCTCTCTCTCTCTCTCTCTCTCTCTCTCTCTCTCTCTCATTGGAATTTTTCCCCGCGTTTGCAATTCAGAATCCGTGAACAGCCAACTTCCACGATAAATTAAAGGCGGAATAATGAAACGCAGCAAAGGCAAGGAAAGAAAAATAAACAAAAAAAAAAAAAAAAAGAGAGAAAACGATTTTGGAAGAAGGAGAGCAGCATGAATTCAATCCTAGACAGGCCTCGAGTCATTTCTGGAAATCATATTTTTAAAGAAGAATTTTATGTGACGGTTCATTTCTCGAATAAAGGAAATGGGAAGGCGTTTGTTTTTTTGCAAAGCAATATTTAGAAGTTATTTGTGCAGTGATCGTTTGGATTATATGAAAGCTTCTACAGGTATTTCTTGAAATACAGGATTATAGAGAGGGATTTATACAGGTACGTCTTAAAATACTGGATAATAGAGGGATTTATACAGGTATGTCTTAAAATACTGGATGATAGAGGGATTTATACAGGTATGTCTCAAAATACCGGACAATAGAGGGATTTATGCAGGTATGTCTTAAAATACCGGATTATAGAGAGGGATTTATACAGGTATGTCTTAAAACACCGAATAATAGAGGGAATTATACAGGTGTCTTAAAATATCGGATTATAATGAGGGGTTTATACAGGTAGTCTTAAAATACAGGATTATAGAAAGGGATTTATACAGGTACGTCTTAAAATACTGGATAATAGAGGGATTTATACAGGTAAGTCTTAAAATACTGGATAATAGAGGGATTTATACAGGCGTGTCTTAAAATACTGGATAATAGAGGGATTTATACAGGTATGTCTTAAAATACCAGATAATAGAGGAATTTATTCAGGTATGTCTTAAAATACCGGACAGTAGAGGGATTTATTCAGGTATGTCTTAAAATACCGGATTATAGAGAGGGATTTATACAAGTATGTCTTAAAATACCGGATAATAGAGAGATTTATACAAGTATGTCTTAAAGTACTGGATAATAGAGGGATTTATACAGGTATGTCTTAAAATAGCGAATTGTAGAGAGGGTTTTATACAAGTATGTCTTAAAACACCGGATAATAGAGGGAATTATACAGATGTCTTAAAATATCGGATTATAATGACGGATTTATACAGGTATGTCTTAAAATACCAGATTATAGAGAGGGATTTATACAGGTATGTTTTGAAATACCGGATAATGGAGGGATTATACAGGTATGTCTTAAAATACCAGATAATGGAGGGATTTATACAGGTATGTCTTAAAATACCGGATAATAGAGGGATTTATACAGGTATGTCTTAAAATACAGGATGAAAGAGGGATTTATACAGGTATGTCTTAAAATACCAGATAATGGAGGGATTTATACAGGTATGTCTTAAAATACCAGATAATGGAGGGATTTATACAGGTATGTCTTAAAATACCAGGTAATGGAGGGATTTATACAGGTATGTCTTAAAATACCAGATAATGGAGGGATTTATACAGGTATGTCTTAAAATACTGGATAATAGCGGGATTTATACAGGTATGTCTTAAAATACCGGATAACAGAGGGATTCATACCGGTATGTCTTATAACACCTGACTATGCAGAGATATGATTTCTTTGGAGGAGAGACAGACAGACAGACAAACAGACAGAGAACAAGATTGACACTAATTTCTCAACCTTATGATAATGATTCACTGATTCATTTCAGGTAAAGGGCAAATATTCCATTTAGCTATCAAATCTCACTTCATTGCCTAGGAATATACTTTATTTAAGTGAAGACAATATATGTAATGTACAAAACTGATACAACCCTTTCACTCAAAATACACATATACACACACATACACTCACGCTCATACATAACACACACACACACACACAGGTACAAAGGCCAAAAACAGTTGTGCAAACTTTTCACTCCAGTAGGCGTTAATTTCATTTTACGTTATGAACGATATATTAAGTAATAATGTACAAGTCCGACGCATCCGCTATCACACAAAATACACACACACATACACACACAGGTGCACATCCAAAATTAATTGTGTAAACTTTTGGCTCTTGCATGCGCTAATTTCGCTTTCCCTTATATAACATCATTTTGGATTTACAAGAGATTCATTTCATTATGAACGAGAAAAAATTTTTGACTGCACAATTACACGACTACAGTCAGTAATTTTAACATTTTCCCTCTATCTCTCTATTTCCCAAGCTTCTTGTGTTATTCTCCGACGGAGAAAAAAGCATAAAAAATAATGAAAAAAAAGCAAAAAAGATACAAAAACATGAATTTAAAATCTGAAATATGAGGGAGAAAAATGAGTCTGCAATTCAGGGCAGAATGTCAGGTTCTGAGACATTTACTCACTCTAATGAAAAAGGCCGGGGTGCAAATGATTTATTTCGTTCAAGAGAGAGAGAGAGAGAGAGAGAGAGAGAGAGAGAGAGAGAGAGAGAGAGAGAGAGAATAATGAATGGCATAAGAGGACCTTGTCTATTCTGATTGTGCATGGCACATAGTCTAATTTACTGGCAAGAATTTCGTCATTTCTTGTCCAGTTTAATTTTTAAAATTGTTGTTTGCATTTCGTCTGGTATGAAATTATAAAAAAATATGAATAAAAAATTGAAACGCAAAACATAAAAGAGACAGCGGAATAAAGAGATTATTTTCTGACCCTCTTCCTAATGAAATGGGATTTTCAAAACAGGTAGACTTTCTGACCTTGCAATATTTACAAAAGCGGGAACATAATACGGTTTCCTGGGGACGAGAGTTTACAGGAGCTTGGGAGGAGACTAACAGAAATAGTAAGTGAGGGGAGATTGAGGTGATAGAAAAGCTGACTGAGAGAGAGAGAGAGAGAGAGAGAGAGAGAGAGAGAGAGAGAGAAATTACACATTATAATATTGAACCAGATCTAAATGTAAGAGGACAGAAAAGGATACCCACCTTGCCTCATCCCCAATTAGTTAATGTAACAAGTAACACAACCACAGACCCTCGTTATTTGACAGCAGTCAATAGACGGCCCCCTCAAACCCCCACCCCCACCCCTCCTCAGACGGCCGAGTAATCCCGCCGCGCTGAAAGGAACATTCGAAATCACTGCGGGTCAAAGTTAGGCGGCGTCTTTGATCCTCGACGTCCACTTGGAGGAGGGACAGGTGAGGTGGGGGGAGGGAGATGGGAGGAGAAGAGACAGGTGAAAGGGCCCCCTTCCAGTCCTTATCAGCCATCTCCACAAAAGAGCGGAGGGACGCTGAATGACGATACACAGAATATATATAACTGCATAGCCAACCGGAATACACAGGTACGCGCAGTTATTCATCAGGAAATGAGAGAAGAAAGGTTTACGTTTCATGTATGATTACCGGGAGGGGGGGGGGTAGTCTTTGTATGCGGTTGTAACAGTGTTTCCACTTGGCTTGAAAGTGTTTCACTCTCAAACGATGAATACACTGAAGATAAGACTGGCATACCTAATCCACTTCGTCATTGCAAGAAATAATGACACCGACTGCTCATAACAAGGACACAAACTGAATCATCCTTCTTTTCAAGTTTTTTTTATTAAAGTAATAGCATTATCATACTATAAATATATGAATGGTATGCAAGTAGTTCAATAGTTCGGTCATTTTTTTTCTGACTAACAGTTCCATTACATGTATAAAATAGAGTTCAAGGAATACTTGTTAATGAAAGGCTTTCGCTTATGTACCTGAAGAAAAGACATATGATATTACGTTGTTGATACCTGAATTTTTTGTTTTATATATTCTTCGATAAGCCACTAATATCAAAAGCAATTGTAATCAGATTTGCTTTCAGAGAGAGTTTCTGCTATAGAAAGTGTGGAAATACTTATTATTCCTCGAATACCTCATATTGAAGAACCTTTCGGAAGAGTCTTATGGAAATTATTTTGACTTAGTTGTCTTGTGAAATTACTTTGTTAATAATAATAATAATAATAATAATAATAATAATAATAATAATAATAATAATAATAATAATAATAATAATAATAATAAATTTCTTTCACTTTTCTTTTGAAGATGGAAAGAGAAACCCACAAGATTCCTGTGTATAACTTGTTTACTTGAAAATATTTACATATTACTTTAATCTCGAGTACTTTCAGGAATCTTGTGGGTTTTCTTTCAAAAATAATAATAATAATAATAATAATAATAATAATAATTATTATTATTATTATTATTATTATTATTATTATTATTATTATTATTATTATTATTATCATCCTACCTCAGGCTGCTTACTTCTTATCATGTGATCCTCTCCTTCCCTTCCTACTATAACCTCCCCACAAATCCCCCACCAATCCCCCTCCTCTCTCCCCCATTCTCCAACGAGGCTTTGATGCTTTAATCTTCCCCGAGGTTGCTCATCGTTTTTAGGGCTTTTTAGCCTTAATCAGCTTTGATTAATAATTCATACGGACTAAACATGGTCTCCCCATCACTCCCCACCCCTCCCCACAAGTCTCCACCATCCCCACCAAGGACCCGTTTCTCCCTCAAAGGTTGGAGAGAAAAATTCACATACTGATTCTTTTTGCTTTGATACGCGGCACCGTCTCCTCCTCCCCCTCCCCCTCCTCCTCCTCCTCCTCCTCCTCCTCCTCCTCTGTTCTTGTTTACTTATGTCGTTTGTCTCCGCCTCCGTGATTCTTTAAAGTCTCCACAACGTAACGTTGGTTAACGATGTCTGTGCAAAGTATGATGAAAAGAATCTTTTTTTTTTTTTTATTTATTTATTTTTTATTTTATTTGCTCTCTTCGCGTTTTCTCATTCTGCGATATCGTGAATTGTTTTATTATTCATGAAATTTGATGTACATTAATTATTAATTCCTTATCACGAACGATTTTTTTTTTATTTCTAGTTTATTGATTCTTCGTTCAAGATCGGATAAACTTTTTTGGGGGGAACTCAGACATTTTTGTGGGCTTGACTTTCAAAAAAATAAAAGGTATTGTAACATTTGTTAGGTACAAGTTCATGCGTTTGCTTTAACGTTCTTGTACAAAGAATTAAATTTTCTCGTATGAAGAATTTTCTATTCTTTTTGATTATTTCAAAAATTAAATTTTCTCGTATAAAAAAAATTTTCTATTCTTTTTAGTTGTTTCCCCTCTTTTGTTTTTGCGTTAACGCTTCGCTTATTTTTAAAAATTGCCTCATAAGACATTTCTTCCTAATTGTCGTAAGGTATAACAATTGGCATTAAAGATTTTTCACTTGATGGTCTAAAGAGCCTCTAAATCAGGTCGTAGTTAACCTTTTAGAATTTCAGCCTGATAATAGATCGTATTAGGAATCTGTATACAGATATATAAACATGCATATATATATATATATATATATATATATATATATATATATATATATATATATATATATACACATTTCAACCTGATAATAGATCGTATTAGGAATATAGTACATATATATATATATATATATATATATATATATATATATATATATATATATATATATATATATATATATATATATATATATATATTATTGTGTGTGTGTGTGTCAAACCATCTGGTCACCAATAACTAATCTGATGATCACCTAAAATTTTTAATACAGAGAAAATATTGCTACTCTCTTTGGCTCCGTTAAAATTATGGAAAGTGAAATAGCTTGATTTGTTTTATTGCAGTTCTATACATTGGTAAAGGAAGGTTAAAGTAAAAAGGTTTCTGCTGTAGATTATTTTCTCTAAATCCCATGATGAGCTTTGTCAAATCGTAAGTAATGTCTTAGGACAAAAATATTATCCATACATTAAAGTACCACTTTTCGCAATAAAGAAAATTTTCCTACATCCTTTGAATTGTTTTAATAAAAACATTAACGACGGATGTTTTTATAATTGTAAATGAGACCAGAGAACTTCACCCTGAATTAACAATTAATTTTTTTTATATGATATCACCTCTGAAAATTAATTTTGCAAAAATTCAGTAGCCAGTGGGATCATCCGAATACAGGTATTAGCTAATTAGTGTGGAATTGTTTTTTTAATTGAGACAGGGAGATGGGGAAGCTTGGGAAAGGGGTTATGGGGAGGGGTAGGAAGGGGAAGAGGCACGCTAGAAATTTGGGCAAATCTAGATATCGTCATATCAAGGTAAAAAAAATTTTAGTGGAGTAATACATTTATTCAGAAGTTCTAGTCAAAATGTAGGATGGTCAGTGCACCTCACATGGTGCACTGTAGGCATTGCTAAAGGATGTTTGAAGCTTCCTTTCGGCCCCTAACTGCATCCACCTTTTAGCCTTTTATTTTACCTCCATTCCTTCTTTCTTCTGTCTTGCTGTCCAGCACCTCTAACAATTACTTCTTTGTACAAATTTAGGATTTACTCCCTGTTCCACCTTTAGAGCCTTGTGCTTCATCCCCTTTATTTCAACAACTCCAACTCCTTTTTTTTTTTTTTTTTTTTTTTTTTTTTTAGTCTTAAATGGTACAAATGAATCTGTCTTCAGCCAAACGAGACTCAAGATCGAACTAATGTATCATGAAGTCTCATAAGAATAGTATTGATATAGTTATTTTGGTATATCGTACCTGTTGTAATTCATTGTACTAAGGTTAATTCTGTTATAATTACCTTCTGTTTTCCTCGCATTATACTGATATAATGACAACATTCTCCGACTATCACTCTAATACTACCAATGTCCTCAGTACTGAGAACTCGTTAAGTAGTCCTTCCTTACGTATTATATACTCCCTGCTCCTCAATCTCAAGCCCCCCCTCCCCACCACCCACCCCAGCCCAAAGTCGAACAACCCCCCACCCCCACCCCACACACACACACACACACCAACCAGTTTCCTCTCTTGGTCCTTCTAACAAACCTTTGATGTTTAATCTCCAAAAAGCTTGTCCCCCACAACAAACAACCACCCACCTCTTTTTTTATTTCTTTCTTTTTGAAATGAGATTTTTATTTGTATGTCTCTTTGATTAATTATTCACGTTCTTTGGTTCCTATCCTGGGGCCAAGGTGATATGAAATTACTAGCCATCCCTGTGCAGTTGAAATTGTCTTGTTATACCATATATGAGCATGTTCTCTGTACACGGTGATTCTGTATGATAGTGCAATGAAACCTTTCAGATGTTAATTAATAGATATTCAAGTATGTATGATAACAATGGAAAATTAAAATACTATAGATATTTATATACGTGTATATAAATATATATATATGTACATGTATATTCATAAATTCATATATATATATATATATATATATATATATATATATATATATATATATATATATCTATATATATATATATATATATATATATATATATATATATATATATATATATATATGTGTGTGTGTGTGTGTTGTGTGTGTGTACATGCACATACATTCATATATATATATATATGAATGTATGTACACAAACATATGTACATACATATATATGTATATGTATATATATATATATATATATATATATATATATATATATATATATGTGTGTGTGTGTGTGTGTGTGTGTGTGTGTGTGTGTTTGTGTGTGTATTCGCAACTAGGAAGAAAACGTCTTCATAAACGTTCGAGGCGTGCTGCAGTATTTTCTATAAACGTATGCTGTTTAATCCATGAACCTCAAAAACAGTAAAAACCACTCATACACATTATACACCTACACAAGAGCCTCCTCAGCAGCAAGTATACAAGTATACACCTCATATATACTGAAATATAAAGAGTATATTCAGCAGCAAGTAATCGGCTGTTGTATACTAGACATAACGTATTTTTATCGGTTGAAACTAGGAGTTGCATTCGTGAGTATTTTTTTGATAAATACACTTTAATACACATTCTTCAGAAACGCCTAGAATTTGAATAGCATTTATTGATTATTTTTTTTCCAGCAACAGTCTAATGTAAATGAACTTTTCACAGTCCGTTAAGTGTATGATTTAAAGAGATGGATGTTGTTCCAGCCTGATAATTAAAATAATTTTTTTTTACACGGATATATTTAAGCGTCGTTCATTGGTTTATATGTAGTATTTATCAGGCAAAGGAGACTTCTAATCGCCATATAAACATTTTATTAAAATGGTAGAGGCGAATATGTCTTCTTTTCAAACGAGAGTGACTCAGAATCAAATCTATTCTTCATATAGTAATAAATGATTGAAAATTATATAATTTTTATTTTTTATTTTTTGCTTCAAAATATGATTTTAATTTTCTTTACTTGAAAAATGTATGAATTTAATTTTCTTTGCTTGAAAATTATATGATTTTAATTTATTTTTGCTTGAAAATTATGTGATCTTAATTTTATTTGCCTGAAAATTATACGATTTAAAATTTTTTTTGTGCTCGAAAATTATATGATTTAATTTTTCCCACGTGGAATGTTTCACCTTTTATATTTCCACGTAATAAGGTTCTATTTTAGTTGTTATACTTCTTAACCAAGTCCAAAGAAAGCGTGAGAAAGCCTTTGCACTAGACCATCATCCATCTTTCCTCCTTCTGCTCAAGACAGACTCCTTCCCACAGTCCAGATCTCCTCAGTACAAAGAAGAAATTCCTCTTTTAATCTTCTTTCTTCTGACATTATATACTCCTTCCCCTTCCACCTCTCCTCTCTACCTTGTCCCAATACGCCTTTGAAGTTTAATTTCCAAAAGGCTCATTTTTTTAAAGAGATTATTATTTAACTTGAATAATATCCTTCAGGAACTATAATGCCACCATTTTCAGTAATTGTGTTTCTTGACTTTATTGTACAAGTCTTGTCTTTTCCTATCAT
Source organism: Macrobrachium rosenbergii (assembly GCF_040412425.1). Classification (NCBI taxonomy): domain Eukaryota; kingdom Metazoa; phylum Arthropoda; class Malacostraca; order Decapoda; family Palaemonidae; genus Macrobrachium; species Macrobrachium rosenbergii. The sequence continues at coordinate 18,448,052 of NC_089780.1, forward strand.
ATATGTAAATGATTCCTCTCCAGTTTCGTTTTGGCTACTTCATCAATATTACTCCTACACACCTTTTACATTATCTTAACTCAGAGGTCAGTATAGCTGACATTTCTTAAGTAGGCACGTGTAAAATTGATGAGAGTTTAAGTTATCGTAATCTGTGGTGGAGTAATTTAGATTTTTCAGTATAATGTAATCTTTACTTTTCAGTTGACAGAAGATTTTTTTAATACGCTGCATTTACGATTACTTTCGCTTTCCTGTTGCTGGTGGTGTAATTTGCGAGTTTACATCTTTCGTGCTTACCTCGTCATCTGATGCCAGTTACTTGGTTGAAGGATTTTAATCAAATTTGATATAGATGTGTATAAAGCAAGATCATTCATCTTTCCATCAGTATGCTGGTCTGGCCGTTAGTGTGACTGGTTTCACTCAGTTACTGTAACCCATACTAAGTGGTTGAAGGGGTTTTAGTAAAACCTGACCTAACCCCAGGTCATAATGCCTGTTTGTCGGTTTGCCCACCAGCATTTCTTTCTCACCTACCGTGTCATTGGAACCCAGACCATGCCCAGGGTATCTAATTCAAACTTATGGGAAGTAAAATTCCAGTAATAAATGCAATACATTATAAGCGTGGCTATAACTTTTGAACATTAACAAAATACTTTAAAAAACCAGTAAGACACCATTTTTCCTACCCAGCTTTATTTCTTTTTAAATAAAAGTTTTTTTTTGTATTCCCAAAAATCCTTTTGTTTATGATGTATTCATTCTCTATTTCTTTTAGTCTGGAATAAATCCACTTCCAGTATCAGTTATTTTACATATTTTCTCTTTTCTTGGGCTATTCTTTTTCTCATAAGCTTCCTTTTTGATCGTCTACGTTATCTACGGTTCTAAAGAGACTAAAAACCCTTTGAGATGGTGCATAAATTAGTGACTTTGTTACCTTGAGTTTCTTACTACAAACAGCAGCCATTGCGGGGGTCGTATTTCACAATCTCATCCTGCAGGGAAAATATTTCAAGTGTTCTTTACTCTTACCAGAATTATAATGGTGTCCTGAATATTTCAATAGTTGTTGTGCTCATAGAGAAGAGTCAATCCTTGTTATTTGATGCGAGCAAAAGTGCTGAAAGCACTTCAGAAACACATGAAAATTTCAGTAAAACGGATTGGGACGTTAAAAGAAAAATAGGTGTATATATATATATATATATATATATATATATATATATATATATATATATATATATATATATAATTACTCATAATTATTGATGATTATATATATGTGTATATATATATATATATATATATATATATATATATATATATATATATATATATATATATATATATATACAGTATATAAATATATACGCCTACAATCATGAGAGAGAGAGAGAGAGAGAGAGAGAGAGAGAGAGAGAGAGAGAGAGAGAGAGAGAGAGAGAGAGAGAGAGCTTTTACTCCTCCACCTTTTCGTCTTTTTTTTTTTATCTCTTTCCATTTATTCAAAGTTTTTTCTTCTGGGTCTCTATGGTCCCCCATTCAGACTTTTTTAATTTCGTTTTTATTGATTTTAGTATTTGAACCCAATTGGATTAGATAAATGTGAAAGGTATACAAATATTTATTTGAAAGGCCTTTCCACTCTTACACCCCAAGGACTTACACAAGAATATCAGTGTATATGAATCTTTACGATGAATGATATAAATTTCCATAAGACCGTTCTAAACATGAAAATGCACCGTCTAATGAGAGAGAGAGAGAGAGAGAGAGAGAGAGAGAGAGAGAGAGAGAGAGAGAGAGAGAGAGAGAGAGAGAGAGAGGTGAACTAAAGATTATTATGGATGACCAGCAGTAGAAGTGAACACATGTAATTTCTTTCATTTTGCTTACTTGAGTGCATAATACACATGCACACACACACACACACACATACACACACACATATATATATATATATATATATATATATATATATATATATATATATATATATATATATATATATATATATATATATGTATATATATATATATATATATATATATATATATATATATATATATATATATATATATATATATATATATATGTGTGTGTGTGTGTGTGTGTGTGTGTGAGTGTACATCTATGACAATCGAGTTTATTTTTATAGAAGTACCCCAAGTGGAAAACATTCTTAGAATAAATCTTTTCTTCCAAATGTATATTGCAAACAAAACAAGGAGTATTACCCAGACCTGGGAACGTGCGTGGGAGCATGTTGCAGTAAGCATATTTGTACCCGACCTCCCGTTTGTGTGAGTGTTTGTGTTTGTGTGTATGTGTGTGTGTATGTGAGTGTATGGACGTCCCATGACACGGAATTATTTAAATTACTTAAAAACAAAACGAAAGAAAAACAAATGAGGTAATATAGGTTGACAAGTATCACAGCTCTTCAACCCCGTCTACTAAAAGACCAGTCATAATAAAAAAGGCTTAATAAACCGTGAATAAGGAAAGAAAATAAAGAAATAAATTAAAGAAAGAGGAAAAACATTCAAGGATCAAAAAGAGCGCCGTCCATTGAATAGGTGAAGTGGAAGTAAGGGACTCGGAAGGCCAGGTAAACGATCTCTCTCTCTCTCTCTCTCTCTCTCTCTCTCTCTCTCTCTCTCTCTCTCTCTCTCTCTCTCTCTCTCTCCACGGCTTACGGACAAAGGGGAGAAGAGGTGGGCAGAAGAATGAACAAGAGTATAAATGCTATTGTTTTTTTTTCTCGGTTTTATTTCAGACGCAATTTTGTTTATTATAAAAGGACCTAAAAAGAGAGAGAGAGAGAGAGAGAGAGAGAGAGAGAGAGAGAGAGAGAGAGAGAGAGAGAGAGAGAGAGAATAAAAAATAGGTGTGTCTGGAAATGTTCGGTAGGATAAACCGTTAAAATTGTGGGGGGAAGAAAGCACGGAAGTAACAGTGGAAATGAGAGAGAGAGAGAGAGAGAGAGAGAGAGAGAGAGAGAGAGAGAGAGAGAGGAAGGATGCAGCAAAGAAAGATGAGGCTGGAAGTGTTTAAAAAGATAAACCCTTAAAATTATGGGGGGAAGAAAACACGGAAATAACAATGGAAATGAGAGAAAGAGAGAGTGGAGAGAGAGAGAGAGATCGTTACTGCTGATCCTATCATCATTCGTTCTCTATCCCCCCATCCTCCATAATCTTGCGACTCTATCCTACCCTTTAAATCCTCCAGCTATGAGGACCCCTCCCCCCATAAATCCCCAATCCATAGGGACCCCCTCTCCCCAATATAAATCCCCCTTCCCCCCATAAATCCCCAAACCATTCCTCTTGCCCACTCACAAGTGCTGCCAAAACCTCTTTGGGGGATTTTGAATTTTGCTCCTTTCTGTGTATGAATGAATTACTTACGTGATCTTCTCTGAGGGATTATTCGAATGTATCTCTCAGTTCTTTATGGTTGATTATACACTCTCTCTCTCTCTCTCTCTCTCTCTCTCTCTCTCTCTCTCTCTCTCTCTCTCTCTCTCTGTAACTGTTTAGTCACGTATTTGCAATGTTTCACTGCATCACACTGCATTACACTTTTTAACCATTTCTCTCTCTCTCTCTCTCTCTCTCTCTCTCTCTCTCTCTCTCTCTCTCTCTCTCTCTCGCTCGCTCGCTCGCTCTCTCTCTCTCTCTCTCTCTCTCTCTCTCTCTCTCTCTCTCTCTCTCTCTCTCCTATAGCCTTTTAGTAACATATTCGCAATATTTCAATCCCTATACCACAATTTTTAACACATTTAATTTACTCTCTCTCTCTCTCTCTCTCTCTCTCTCTCTCTCTCTCTCTCTCTCTCTCTCTCTCTCTCTCTCGTTTTAGGAGTTTACTTCCGATGTAAAGACAGGAAAATTCCGGACTTTGCGTAGCTCACATATTAAAAAACTGAAAAGACTGACTTTTAAATCGCTCTGATCTGAAGGCGATTTCTGATAGATTTTTCAAGTGGCGTTTGACAAGGGACTCCTGCATTGAAAAGAGCTTAGGGTATGGAACCGAGTTTTATTTTTTTTTTATTTGTTCCTTTGTTACTTCCTTTAATGTATCTTGAACCTTTTTTATTTTAAGATTTTTTTTATAATGATCATCTACGCATAAAATTATTTCCCCAGTTATTTATAATAGAAGAAATGAGTAAATACAGTATCAAGGATTTGAATTTTGCTTAATTCAAACTGAATTGAAAATAATGAAAGAAGTAAATGTGAATTAAATGTGAAGTAAATGTAATTAAAATCTTCATGGTGTAATCAGCTGGAAATGTCCTTTTCCGAGGTTGCAATTAACTGATAATGCCGAATATTGTGCAAAAAAAAATTGATCCTAAATTTAAAGAAAATAGAATTATTACAGATTTCGAAAGTTTACTTGTGTAACGTTTGATTTCATAAGTTTAAATAGTAAAGTGCACTTCAGCAGAATTTCCTGTATATATTGCAATAATTGGACTGTCAAATCTCTCTCTCTCTCTCTCTCTCTCTCTCTCTCTCTCTCTCTCTCTCTCTCTTCCCTGTTTTCTCATAGTCCATTATCAATACAATATATTTTTACCGTTATCTCTCTCTCTCTCATAGTCCATTCTCAATACAGTATATTTTAACCGTTTCTCTCTCTCTCTCTCTCTCTCTCTCTCTCTCTCTCTCTCTCTCTCTCTCTCTCTCTCTCTCACCTGTTTTCTCGTAGTCCATTCTCAATACAATATATTTTAACCGTTCTCTCTCTCTCTCTCTCTCTCTCTCTCTCTCTCTCTCTCTCTCTCTCTCTCTCTCTCTCTCTCTCTCTCTCTCTCTCACCTGTTTTCTCATAGTCCATTCTCAGTACAATGTATTTTAACCGTCTCTCTCTCTCTCTCTCTCTCTCTCTCTCTCTCTCTCTCTCTCTCTCTCTCTCTCTCTCTCTCTCTCTCTCTCTCTCGTGTACTCCCGATTTCCGGCACTAATATTGTCAGGAATAAAACTTAAAAGATCCGTCAGACATAACAACAGAGAGAGAGAGAGAGAGAGAGAGAGAGAGAAAAGTTTGTCCATCCACGGTGCTTCAAGTGTGTAAAATTGATCAAACAATTTAACATTGGCAAGGAGCTTCCCGGACCCTCGGACTCACCGATGAATAATGTAGAAAGAAAGAAAGAAAAAAAATTGGCGTGAGGGGAGACTAGCCCTCCGCAGATGTCATCCTCCTCATCTTAATATTCAGGGCAAGGCGATGCTCCGGTTCATAAATTTTGGGAACTTAGCCCCCCCCCCCTCCCCTTCCCCCCCCACCCCTTCCTCCTTCTTCCTCACCTCTCCTCTGCTCCCAGGAGCCTGGGGGGACCAGAGAAGAGACACCTTTCTCACTCGCTCTATTTTGCCAAACTTGCCCATGTCGAAATGATTCTGTTTTGGGGTGACAGTTTTCTTAGATTCTCAGAAGTTTTATTCGTTTTTCTGATTTCGGTCGCTTTCTTTCTTATGCTGTCGTTATGCATTCATGTGGAATTGGCATCTAAGTTTTTTTTTTTTGACATGTTCAAATTGAATCCCAAGAAAAAGGTAGAATGTTAAAGAGTAGAAAATACTGACGAGTTTTGGTTTTGTATTTTTCTTCCATTGAAGGTATTCTACGTTACACGTGTCATGTAGAAAAATATCTCTTGATAACGAGAGAAATTACACAAAAATTGACTCCGCTGGTACCTGTTCTGACTGATTTTCTTCGTCTAGAATAGAGAAGTGATCTCTTGATAACGAGAGAAATTACAGAAAAATTGACCCCACTGGTACCTGTTCTTATTGATTCTCTTTGTATAAAATAGAGAAGTTATTTTAAGAACATTTCCTTTGGTGAATCATTTTTGGCGAAATGAAAAGAAAACAAGTAAAATAAAAGATTTTCAGGACATGGCTTAAACTTGCTTTACAATTTTCTATATCTACTTTGGCTGCCACCTTGAAATTGATTTTAATGTCTACAACGTTTTTCAAATTTTACGAATTACTGTGATTGCATTAACTTTTATAAGTGATGAATATTAGTGAATTGTCTGACCATGTAAATGGCAGTGTAGCTGATGCACCAACAGCAGACACTCTCTCTCTCTCTCTCTCTCTCTCTCTCTCTCTCTCTCTCTCTCTCTCTCTCTCTTCGAATTCATTCATAACGTTTATACGAAGGTTTTCAAACGCAAAATACTTCCATTCTCTCTCTCTCTCTTTCTCTCTCTCTCTGTTCGAATTTATTCATAACGTTTATACGAAGGTTTTCAAACGCAAAACTCTCTCTCTCTCTCTCTCTCTCTCTCTCTCTCTCTCTCTCTCTCTCTCTCTCTCTCTCTCTCTCCGAATTTATTCATAACGTTTATACGAAGGTTTTCAAACGCAAAACTCTCTCTCTCTCTCTCTCTCTCTCTCTCTCTCTCTCTCTCTCTCTCTCTCTCTCTCTCTCTCTCTCTCTCTCTCTCTCTCGAATTTATTCATAACGTTTATACGAAGGTTTTCAAACGCTAAAACTTTTCCATTCTCTCTCTCTCTCTCTCTCTCTCTCTCTCTCTCTCTCTCTCTCTCTCTCTCTCTCTCTCTCTCTCTCTCTCTCTCTCTTCGAATTCATTCATAACGTTTATACGAAGGTTTTCAAACGCAAAATACTTCCATTCTCTCTCTCTCTCTCTCTCTCTTTCTCTCTCTCTCTCTGTTCGAATTTATTCATAACGTTTATACGAAGGTTTTCAAACGCAAAACTCTCTCTCTCTCTCTCTCTCTCTCTCTCTCTCTCTCTCTCTCTCTCTCTCTCTCTCTCTCTCTCTCTCTCTCTCTCCCCCCGAATTTATTCATAACGTTTATACGAAGGTTTTCAAACGCAAAGAAAAAAAAATCTATTCATGTTTTATGAGCCTCCAACTCTCGAGATATTTAAACTATGAATAGTGAAAGAAGCTAAAAAAAAGATTAAACTAAAAAAAAAAGTTAAACTGAAGCTGGAAAAAAATGAAACAAAAAAAAAACTGAACTGAAAAATTAATGGAATGTTGAATCACAACTTGCATTCATATCCTAAACATGAATCGAGCCACGTCTGGAAATTTAATTTTCTAAATTTGGATTTTATTGGTCGGGCCGTTGCTTGAATCAAGAAGTATGATCCTGTTTATGTTGGTGGAATTATTTTTTATTTATTTTCTCCATAAACCTGAATCAGAAGGCAAAAATCTAGTGAGCGTTTGAGAGATGCAAGCGCAGTGATACTTGTGCATTTGCATTGAAATGAATAGTGAGACTGATGATCAAAGTGAAGTTTGCTTGGGAAGTAAAAGATAATATATATTTGTTTATGTTATGAGTTGCATTTCATTAATGGTATAACATTTTATATTTCATTATAAATATTATTAAATTCTGCAGCCAACAAAAGATCGCTTAAACTGCCATTTGGTTATTCATCATTTTTGTATATTTATATATTTATTTATTTTTGGTATTTAAATGTCTTTTGGTGGAATCCAACTGAATGTATTTATGCCATAACTCTTATTTGAATTGCCTTTTGTATCAACAATCTAAAGAAAGATTTCTATACTCTGGGCTGTTTTAGAACTTGTTTCAAGAATGCTACGATTAAATAATATGTATTAATGAATTACTTTCATTTACTTAATATTGCAAATACTTATAAATTCGATGTTCCATTTCGGGAGCGATATCGGTGTACTTTTTGCAATATTCTTTGGGCCTCTCAAAATATACATTTTGAAAATAACTCCTCATTCTGTACTAATCCATTTTAGCGATACCCTCTTCCAGTAAAAACTATTTATAATCATTTTCGAGGAATATTTTTTCATAAAGATCACTTGCAAGGAATCTAGCTGTCATCAGAAGTGCCGTCAGCGCACATCACTTGGTGCACTGTAGGCATATCTAAAGGGTGTTGCAGCGACCCTTCGGCCCATAATTAAACTCACTTTTTAGCCTTTTACTGTAGCTCCATTCCCGCCTCCCTTCTTCATTCTTGCTGTCCAGCCCCTCCAACTTCCTCTTCAGCTGTGAATGGCCGAAAGGTTCCCATAGTTTGGTTTTATAGCCTAAATTTCATACCATCAGATGTAGGCAATTCAGTTCAACAAGGGATATAGACTGAATGTTGGGGTGGTTTATGATAAAAATAATAAACGTGACCTTAATATAATATTTGTGGTTGTCATATCAGTCTTCAAGTAATAATTTATCTGTTTTTCTAACAACTGATCTCCTCTCTCTGCATTTCCCGTTACTTTCTGTTACTTCTTTCGAATGAACACCACAATATTCTTTGGAAGCTTGAATTTCAAGTCAATGACCCATGTGAGCTTGTTGCATGTGAATAGGGTTCCTCCTCTGATGAATAATAATAATAATAATAATAATAATAATAATAATAATAATAATAATAATAATAATAATAATAATAATAATAATAATCATTCTTCTTCCAATTTCACCGTAGGATTTCTACGTCAATTTCTCTTCCGCAAATCTCACTCGAGAAAATTCTAGCAAAACTGTAAATTGAGAAAGACTACCTTACTCTGGTCCATGCAACGCCACAACTGATCATTCATTAATTCACAAAATGAGTTCCGGGAAGGGAAGAGAAGATGAATATGCAATTTGTGCCAAAACGTCAGCCGCTGAGACTGAGAGAGTCATTATACGCCCCGGTGAAAAGGTTGAGGTGCAACTGTTATTTCTCCTGTGTGCGTAAAGAGAGAGAGAGAGGGAGAGAGAGAGAGAGAAGGGAGGGAAATGAGAGGGAGAAAACGAGAGAGAGAGAGAGAGAGAGAGAGAGAGAGAGAGAGAGAGAGAGAGAGAGAGAAGAGAGGGAAATGAGAGAGAGAAGGGAGGGAAAAGAGAGAAAGAGAGAGAGAGAGATGGAGGGAGGGAGGGAAATGAGAGAGAGAGAGCGAGACAGACAGACAGACAGACAGAGATAGAGTGAGGGGGGGGGGAAGAGAAAGAGAGAGACAGACAGACAGAGAAAAGACAAAACTTTACAAGAGAAAAAAACTCTGCTTCATTTGTGGCATAATCACATGCATATGATTTTCGTTTCAGTATTGAAAAACCTGAAGCAGTAATACTAGTAAATTGTCTACAGAGCTGCTATTCATTTTTTCCGTCCCGTGTGCATCATGACAAAATTTTAAAAAGTCAGCTAATCCCATTAGGTTTGTGACAAAAAAAAGTGGCAGTAAGGAAAGAAATCTTTTTTTAGTGGTCTAGATTCCTAATTATATACTGGCAGGGAATTCTTGCTTCGTTGTGTATACGTTGTGTATACAAAAGTTTGTATTGTTAAAATGAAACACCTATATTCCGAGAGAGAGAGAGAGAGAGAATATTTTTTTCCTTTAACAAAATCTGTAATGTTTTTGTATTGCCACCAGCCTTAACCTTTAAATATACATAAGAGAGACAGAGAGAGAATATTTCCATTTTTTCCTTCAACAAAATCTGTGATGTTTATGTATTGCCAACCTTAACCATAGTATGTACAGTATGTGTGTGTGTGTGTGTGTTTGAGAGAGAGAGAGAGAGAGATAGCTGAATGAATTTACAACCCTCAGACGTACCCCCTCGACCGTACTCTCAATAATATTAAAAAAAACAGCGTAGTTGAATCCTCGACTCTGTAGATGTTAGCCTTCCCATCTTGATATTCAGGACAAGGCGATGTTCCGGATCATAAAATTGGAAGCTCTCTCTCTCTCTCTCTCTCTCTCTCTCTCTCTCTCTCTCTCTCTCTCTCTCTCTCTCTCTCCAGAGCTAGCGAGGCATTCTCTTCCCCTCTTATCTCTACCCGTTTATTACCTTCTCTTCTAATTCTCTTCTTTCTTTTAGGATGGAAATAGGAAAAAGGGATGTAATCTTTCTCTCTCTCTCTCTCTCTCTCTCTCTCTCTCTCTCTCTCTCTCTCTCTCTCTCTCTCTCTCTCCAGAGCAGAGGTAGCAAGGCATTCTCTTTCCCTCTTATCTCCCTCCGTTTATCATCTTCTCTTCTTCTAATTCTCTTCTTTTTTTGAGATGGAAATAGGAACAAGGGAAGTGATTGGTTGCAGGACTTTACTTCATTATTCTAGTCAGATTTAGGATTGACACTCATCCTATAAAAGATCGAGTAGGATCCAATAGGATTTCACTCTCTTCACATTCCGGAAAATCCCTGGATTTTTCTTTTTTCCTCTTTTGTTCCTTCTTACTCTTTCATTATATTATATTAGTATATCATTCTATTGAATTTATAACACTTACGTGGTAGAGTGACAAGCCGTGAAAAATACTTTGTTATTCTTCGTCGTATTTTTAAATCAGTGAAGAAATTAATATTCAGTTTTTCCTATCTCTACAAATCTTATGAATATTAAGATGCTCATTCTCAAATATTATTGTAATACTTCTTAATCAAATTAACTTATCTCAAGTAGTCTGAATTTACCTTTCTTCTTGATTCTTAAATGTGAACCTTTCCATGTGATAAATGTCTTTTACAATCATTTCTTCGGGTTTGTAAATAATCTTCTCTCTCTCTCTCTCTCTCTCTCTCTCTCTCTCTCTCTCTCTCTCTCTCTCTCTCTCTCTCTCTCTCTCTCTCTCTCTGAATCTGAGAGCTTCAAAACCAGATATAACATCCATCTAAATTTCACTTTTAAGACAAGAATAGTTAAAGACACAAAAAAGATGAAATGAAAATAAACTAAAGTTATACAACAGCATAGAGAGATATATAGACAGACGAAGATTAAATGCTCTTTGCTTGAGTCTTTTAAATACCTAGACAAAGGAAAGATAATTTGACATAGAGACATAGAAATATAGAGACAGGTAATCACAAAAAGAAGACGGAAGCAGCGTTCAGTCCTCTCATATCTACAAGCATGCAAAGAGCTACCAAGAAGCCCCCTCTCCCCCTACCCTTCATCCCCGCCCCCATGATATCTGTCCCAACCCCCACCCCCACTTTAATTACTCGCCGTGACACAACCGCAGATCACGTTATTTGATAGCAGTCAACAGCCCCAGACGACCAACTAATCCCACTGAAAGGAACCTCTCTCTCTCTCTCTCTCTCTCTCTCTCTCTCTCTCTCTCTCTCTCTCTCTCTCTCTCTCTGCAGGAGGGGACCAAAGTTAGGCGGCTTCTTTGATCCCTTGACGTCCACTTGGTGGTTGGTAGGGAGGAGGGAGAATGGAGGGAGGGAGAGGGGGAAGGATTTCCTATTCGTCCTTATCAGCAATCTCCACTAATGAGCCAGGTTCAGTGAATGACGACACACACTGAATCACTGCGTCGTAGCTTTCTGGCGTCAGACGCAGGTATGCGACGCAAGGCAAATTGGAGAAGAAAGATATGTCTTGTGTACGGATTGGTTACCTGGTGTTGGTTTATGTAAACGGCTTCGACAAGGCTTTTGGGTGGGCTATCACGGTGTTCTTCTAAGCACAGACAAAGGAGGCAGTAGTTACGCTGCCTAAATCAAGCTCAACCATTATGATAAAAGGGACTGTATTATAACAGAAACGCCTCATTAACTAGTTCCTCATTGGACTGGTGGGTATCGTTTTCAGCTAGCACTCTGCTGGCGCCGCGTTCGATTCTCCGACCGGCCAATGAAGAATTAGAGGAATTTATTTCTGGTGATAGACATTCATTTCTCGTTGTAATGTGATTCGGATTCCGCAATAAGCTGTAGGTCCCGTTGCTAGGTAACCAATTGGTTCTTAGCCACGTAAAATAAATCTGATCCTTCTGGCCGCCCTAGGAGAGCTGTTAATCAGCTCAGTGGTCTGGTTAAACTAAGGTATACGTAACTTCGCCTCATTAACTGGGCATTAGGAAGCAAAGATAATGTCCAATTCTAACTACCTGTAATCCCGGTACCACTCTCCCGAGATGTAACAGAGTACCAAGACCTTTCCCTGAAAAAATCGGGACGCCATATCTTAAAAACTAACAATAGAATATTCTTGAAAATAATCTCATTGTTTCCCTCACCCAAATTACAACAGAACTAATTTAACCTAACCTCCCCCAACCTAACCTAACCTAGGGGCACGGCAAAAAATACCGGTGCTGGTGCAATACTAGCATACATCCCAGGCATTTTTATCCCAGCATCACTTAAAATTATTTAGGATACATACACGAAGACATACAGTTCCACACGTGAGGACCGAATGGAGATAAAATATTAAAGTGATGGCTGAATGCCAGTTTTATAAATCGATGCAAAGAGCTATTTACGAGAAACTCTTGAGAGGAGAAAGTCCACTGGTGAGAACTTTTTCCACAGTAGAAAGAATTCATAGATTTCCTTCTGATGATATCATAATAATTTCTATAAAAAAATAGCGTACATTGGTTAGTCATTCATAGTTATTTACAGTGCAAAGAGACGACATTGCAGAAAGAATATAAGGGAATACTAGGTTTTTACAAAAAGGAAAATTATCAAAACGCAGATGTGTGAAAATTCATATGTACAGTATGTATATGTATATTGAAATAAAAGCTAGAATTACCATGAACAAGTAAGACCAAGACGAATTATTCAAGAAAGACAAAATTTATATTTTGCTCGTAAGTTGAATGCCTCATGCTTGCCCTAGAATTAAAAGCTTATATATATATATATATATATATATATATATATATATATATATATATATATATATATATATATATATATATATATATATATATATATATATATATATATATATATATATGTATATATATATATGTATATATATATACATATATATATATATATATATATATATATATATATATATATATATATACAGTATATATATATAAATCGGGAACAGCAAAAGAAACATGTCGTCTTCAAATTCTCTGCCCTTCCAAAATGTATTCATGGTTTACCGAACTGCTTCGACCTCTGTATAAATAGCCTTTTACTTCACTGAATCATAATCCACATGAATCATTTTTGCATTTAGCAGTCATATGCATATGCGCCATATGCAAATATTCCTGGAACCCCCTCAGGGGATTTTGTCCATACCAAATACCAGCACTAAACGAGTGTGAAGATTTTGGGTCCTAAGTTTGCATTGTATGCGATTTAAATTCTGGGTGGCATTTGTGAGCTTACAGTTTTAACCTCTTTTCAGATACAGTGAAGATATATTAATAGATATGCGAAGGTGTTTACTAGTGAAAGGTTGTATATACTGTACATAATGTTTGTGCTTTGGCTAAATTTATGTGCTAAGATGTTTTCATAAACCTCCTCATCTTTTCTGTTTGCCTGTCATTTTGGCAATATCTCTCTCTCTCTCTCTCTCTCTCTCTCTCTCTCTCTCTCTCTCTCTCTCTCTCTCTCTCTCTCTCTCTGTAGTATTCGTTCAACGTTACCTTCCCTCGATATTTTATTAATCTCTATTCAAGCTCCCATAAACTCGCTTCCCAGGCCCCTGCAGTAATTTCCTGTCAGAAGCAACAATGTCCACGGCTGCAGAACCGATCCTCTTGCCTGGGACATTTTTTCAATTATGTATGTATATGTATGTGTATATATATATATATATATATATATATATATATATATATATATATATATATATATATATTATATATATATATATATATGTGTGTGTGTGTGTGTGTGTGTGTGTGTGTGTGTGTGTGTGTGTGTCTGCGTATGTGGGTAATGTACCCACACCTTCCTACTTCCTTCTTTACAAACTCTTATCCCAGTTTCCCTAATACAGTAATTACATTATCCCTTTTCCCACAATTTTAACAATAAACGAACCTACAAGAATGTAAGGCGATGCTGATATCATTATTACTATCTTAAAATTGATTGAAATTGACTTTTGAATGATCAAATAAATTCAAAGACCGTGCTGGGTCATACATACATACATACATACATATACATAATTATATGTGTGTGTGTGTTTGTATGTACGACCCAGGTTTTCAGGGAAAGGTGTTTTGGTAGCACTGCATTTATTCTAAAGCCGACGTTTGACATTGCATGACGCATTCACACCGAACTTTTACCGCCGGTGTGGGAAGGTTTCCTGTGTTTTCAAGCTGTCGTTGTTGTTTTGATATACTTTCAAGTTTCTTCACTTTTTGTCTTATGTGTGACAAAATGTATACAGTTATTTTATTAGTTTAACCGCTTCCAGCCTTGAGAATGCATCATGCAGTGTATGTATGTATGTATGTGTGTATATAAATACATAGAAAGATAGATAAATAGTTATATATATACACATATGTATTATTTACATACATACATACATACACACACACACACACACACACATATATATATATATATATATATATATATATATATATATATATATATATATATATATATATATATATATATATATATATATATATATATATATATGATTATTATCACTTTTGTACGTGATTCATTTATCACACATTACCACAGGTGAAAAATAAGAAAAGGGTGTAGGTCTGACCGGTTTTCGACTTTATTTCCAAGCCATTGACGAAGGACTGATACAGAGTGTGAGAAGTCACAAATATATATACTACAAGAACAGTATTGACGAACATACACAACCGTTAGAGACTCCATATCCCCACTCTCTAACGGTTGTGTATGTTCGTCAGTACTGTTCTTGTAGTATATATATTTGTGACTTCTCATACTCTGTATCAGTCCTTCGTCAATGGCTTGGAAATAAAGTCGAAACCGGTCAGACCTACACCCTGTTTCTTATTTTTTCACCTGTGGTAATGTGTGATATATATATATATATATATATATATATATATATATATATATATATATATATATATATATATATATATATATATATATATGCACACACACACATACTCGTCCACACACCTCCAGCGATTTCACACACGCACACACACACAAAAAAATCTTTTTCCCATCCAAGAGTGGCAAAACTGCAGAACTTTTTTTTAATTAGAAACAACAGTTTCGAAATGCTGTCGACTCAGATATAAATTTTTGGTAGTTCTTCAAAACATTTTTATTTCCAGGACCAAGTTGCATCTGTAGCTCGGGGGAAAAAAATTGTTGATATTTTGATGTTTTTTTTTTTTTTACTCTTTTCTCTAAGGTAAAAAAAATAAACTCTTCAGGGAGGGAGTGTGTTTGTCCTTACATAATTTTTTTGCTTCTATAATTCTACGTTTCCAGTTCAGTCACTTTTTCTCGGCACAGATTACTTTCCTTAGGCGTTAGGGAATCTTCTTGTTTCCTGAGATAAAAGTACATAAAATAGAAAAATAGGAAATATAAATATTTAAAAAACGGAAAACGTAGAGAATTAATGCAGAAAAAGTAGAAAATAAACATAAAATATTGAAAAAAAATAGAGAACAAATATAGAAGAAAATAGAAAATTATATATAAAAATCACCAAACGTACAAATGTGGCAATAGCCGAACAAATATAAAAAGTAGAGAATAATATAGAAAAAAGAAAATAGATATAGAATAAATAAAAAACTATGAATGAATACCGAAAAAATTTAAATTACATAGAACTCAATTAATCAACGAGTTTACATCACAGTAAAACATCTGCCAATATAATTCTTTTATTTTTTACTCATTGTGAATTTACCCTCTTCCGGAATGCAAACGTCTGCATAATTTGTTGACTGTACTTGCTGGATGTGAAGTAAATGCAAATGTTGGAGAGTATAAATACCCACTCATTTCTTCCTCTAATATACCATATGAATTTTTTTTTTTCATGTAAAAATTTTGAAGTATTTCTCTTGCTTGTTCTTTGACTGCATTTTGCTTAGTTATTTTTCCACTAAATCCGGATTGGTTTTGTGATTCTACCAGAGAGTTATTTTTCCACTAAATCCGGATTGGTTTTGTGATTCTACCAGAGAGTTATTTTTCCACTAAATCAGGATTGGTTTTGTGATTCTACCAGAGAAAGAGTTGTTTTATTTTTCTTCAGCTTTCTTTCTTTTATTATAAGTTTGTTTTGCAGTTATTGCAATATTCTTCGTATACTTCCCACGTCTGAATGTCTTAAGCCTCTCGTGACTTTTGTGTTCCAGATAAAATTGGCTGAAATATTTTTATCTTTTTGGCGTCAACGGTTTCGATAGTTTACACCATTAGGATATAGCCTGTTTGGGCATCTTTTATAGATTATACTTGCCTATAGAAATTCGATATCATCTTATTCATTGTATTGCCATAGTCACAAAATTCATATGAGATTGTAAATGTATCCGAAGTCAACACTGAAGTGTATGTAGGAGCTGAAATGAATTCTAACCCTTCTCGGTAGTGCAATGCAATATGACGTGCTCAAAGAACAATCTCTCTCTCTCTCTCTCTCTCTCTCTCTCTCTCTCTCTCTCTCTCTCTCTCTCTCTCTGACCAAAAACAAACCGTTATCTCATGAGTAAATTTTTATACAGAAGCGTATGGCATGGCAGCCCCAACTTCTCTCTCTCTCTCTCTCTCTCTCTCTCTCTCTCTTTCTCCCCTTTTTATGTCTAGCCCAAAGCTAATTATTATCTCACAAGTAACTTCTATATAAAACCGTATGACATATTCTCTCTCTCTCTCTCTCTCTCTCTCTCTCTCTCTCTCTCTCTCTCTCTCTCTCTCTCTCTTCCTCCCCCTTTTTATGTCTAACCCAAAGCTAATTATTATCTCCCAAGTAACTTCTATATAAAACCGTATGACATATTCTCTCTCTCCCTCTCTCTCTCTCTCTCTCTCTCTCTCTCTCTCTCTCTCTCTCTCTCTTTTCATGTCTGACGCAGAGCTAATTATTATCTCACAGTTAACTTCTATATAAAACCGTATGACATATTCTCTCTCTCTCTCTCTCTCTCTCTCTCTCTCTCTCTCTCTCTCTCTCTCTCTCTCTCTCTCTCTCAGGCAATCAGTTTCAAACGCTTTGCTGTCATCCTCTCAATTTCATTGACCTTTACCTAAGCTCCCGTAAATTCTCTTTTCAGGCCACTGCAGTAATTTCCTGTCGGAGGAAACTGTCATAGTTGCATAACTGTTCGCTTCTCCTGCCATATTGGAAGGCTGAGCTCTTTGGAATTAATCTTGTAGAGAGAGAGAAGAGCTTCATAATTATTCGTCTCCTCGGCCAGAGCTTTTTGGTGTAGATATAAGGAGGTAAGTGAGGCCTGCATTTTAGTCAGTTGTTTTATATATATATATATATATATATATATATATATATATATATATATATATATATATATATATATATATATATATACATATATATATATATATATATATATATATATATATATATATATATATATATATATATATACATATATATATATATATATATATATATATATATATATATATATATATATACATATTTATATGTGAGTGCGTGTGCGAAAAATTAAATAGATCTATAGAAAGGAGATAGAGACGAGTAATCCCCCAGTAATTTACAGGAGGCATATTAACTTATATAGAAACTACCCTTAAACATATCAAGAACAGCATAGCCGCTGTTTTTTTAAAGGTCACAGTGAATGTGATTGCGTGATCATTCAAAGGAAATACAGCCACACTGAAGTCCTTACAAACAAGAACTTGAATACAGAATCATGCCCTTGAGAACGATAAGTCCCGTACACGGAACAGCGGCTGTCAATCATATATCTTCCTCGTTTCTCAATAAACCATTGAACGATGAAAGCGACTGGATCTGCGCATGCGTGCGTTAGGTATTCCATTGGTAATTACGAATTAATGGACAGTTATGTAATGCGTCGCCATTTGATGTTCATTGCTCAGTGGTTGATAAGGAGGGATAGGACCTCTCGCTACCCCTGCCAATAACACTAACACCCCCCCCCCCTCCCCCCGTCATCCCTTGTAGGCGGCGAGGATCAAAGACGGCTCCCTTACTTTGACCCGCTGTGAAACGGGACGATCCTTTCGGGGGAAATTAGACGATGAGACGATCTTCTGCTCCTGCTAGGTGGTATCGCTTCGGCCGATCTCTGGTGATTTTGCGTCTGATGATTTGGAATAGGAACCTGGGCTGGAAGGTTGCTTAAGATGGCTCTCCGTCATTTACATATACGTCATATATATATATATATATATATATATATATATATATATATATATATATATATATATATATATATATATATATATATATATATATATATATATATATATATAATATATATATATATTTAATATATATATACATATATGTATATATGTATATATACATATTTTTAATATATATACGTATATATGTGTATATATACATACATACATACATACACACTTCCTTCTCCCATTGTCTTTAAATTCTCTTTCAAAGTGCAAGCTTCTATATCGTTTATTTTTCTAGCTTTTTAAAAATTAGGTTATGTCCTTTTAATTATATAAATAACTTCATTATATTATTTTATCGCTGGCCTCTTGTCATGTAATAGAATTTCATCGTAATTATTAAAGCATAATGAGAAGAAAAGTAATTTGCTTTAGAAAAAAGAGCCAGTGTTAAATGTGAACACTAGGTTTCTGGTTAATTAGGTAAACACAAATGTCTTAGTCTTAAATGCTTTTTCATATGTTATTATATATTTGCAAGTGTACATAATAACTTCAGCAGGTCTCTCTCTCTCTCTCTCTCTCTCTCTCTCTCTCTCTCTCTCTCTCTCTCTCTCTCTCTCTCTCTCGTTTTGGAGGGAGAGCATATCTTTTGGTTTATTGTTTTCAGATGATAGATTTACATAATTTTTTTAGAAAAAAGTCACCCTTTTTTTGTAATACTTTTTGTTCGTCAGGAAAACATAATTTGAGTAATTAAATTAGTTATCTTTTTATTAATTTTCAAATTTCATCGATAGCTTCGACATGTTCCCTTAAAGGAAAAAGTGCCGCTGCCTACCTAAGAATTAAACAGTGCACCTAGTAGTTAGTCGACTACGCTGGGCCGAAACGAATATCATAGGGGTATAAGGCTAGCACCCCCATCCCCAAAAATAATTCCCGAGAACCGGGAGCCTTTTCTCCCAAAGTAAATCTTCTCTCGTCTAAAAATAATTCACTAGAAGATATTCCCCAAATAAAATGATTCTCTTTTAAGTATTCGAGTTTATGCTGAGAAATTATTTGCTAAGGAAAGATACCAGATGTGTTTTGAAAAAAAAAAAAACTCACACGAGTGTTTTAATTTCCAGAAGGTTTTTTTTTTTATTCTTTTGCTCTCATATTCTTGCTGTGTTTATTCTTTAAATTAGCGTGAGGGTTGGCTGTTCATGAATCCTTAATGATATTTCTTGAAATGGAAGTGAGAGAGAGAGAGAGAGTGAGTGGGGGCGAGAGTTGGAATATACATATATATATATATATATATATATATATATATATATATATATATATATATATATATCAATATATATATATATATATATATATATATATATATATATATATATATGTGTGTGTGTGTGTGTGTGTGTGTGTGTGTGTGTGTGTGTGTTTTTTCGTGCGTGTGTGTTTGAGAATGTGTATGAGTATTGCTTGACTCTGTTCTTGTAAATGAAATCAGGGCACACTATCGCCACCTGCACTTTTGAAAATCTTATTTAGTTTCCAAATTCTTGGGTGTATATTGAACCTTCAATTAAAATTCAAAATTTTATTTGTACAAGCATGCTTATTGATATGCAGAAGGAGAGGACAAACAAAATTTTTCTTACTTTCTTATAAATCTGTTGCTTGTACAATTTTTCACATTTGATTTATTTTGTGAACAAGTCTCCTTTGGTGGCTAAGATATTTTCGTGTATTAAATGTTTGATGAAAAGTATGACGAAAAAGACAAGTTCATCTTTTGCAGTACTTTTTAAATGAATAATATCTTGTGAGTATTATTATTATTATTATTATTATTATTATTATTATTATTATTATTATTATTATTATTATTATTATTATTATTATTATTATTCAGAAAATGAACCCTATTCGTATGGAACAAGCCCACCAAAGGGGCCACTGACTTGAAATTCAAGCTTCCAAAGAATATTATGGCGTTCATTCGATAGAAGTAAGAGAAGGAGGACATCGGCTATTAGAAAAGCAGACAGATTAACCACTAAATAAATAAACAAATAAATATATAAATAAATAAATAAATAAAGATATACACAGTTAAACAAAAACCCGCACTCAAAAGAAGCGAGAACCAAATTAACGAAATTCTGTATTAAAGTTTATTACTCTCCGTGTCTTCTCGCGTGCATACAAGATGTTATGCACACCACAGAAAAAAAAATATCTTCACATCACCCGTTTTCCTCACTCCTTGTAAATGACCTCCTCGGTCCCAGTGTCTGAGGTTTTTTTTTTGTGGGGGGGGGGTCCTGAATTGCAAATTCGCCTTTCTCATTCCTGCCCGAAACTCGCTTTGTAAATTAATGAAGTCACCGAGATTTTTCATTAAGTCTCGTTGTATTTTCTAGGTGAAAGTAAAGGTATTTCTGTCCTTTTATTTTTCGTACTCTTCTTCTTCTTCCTCCTCCTCTTCTTCTTCTTCTTCTTCTTCTTCTTCTTCTTCTTCTTCTTCTTCTTCTTCTTCTTCTTCTTCTTCTTCTTCTTCTTCTTTCGAGGTTGTAATAAAATGTGTCGAATGAGATTAACAAGAGATGCGGTGGTGGAACCTTAGTAGGTTTTGGGAGTGAATAGATGTAGAAGAGTTTATTCAAAAAGTGGATCGAAAGATTTG
Source organism: Macrobrachium rosenbergii (assembly GCF_040412425.1). NCBI lineage: Eukaryota > Metazoa > Arthropoda > Malacostraca > Decapoda > Palaemonidae > Macrobrachium > Macrobrachium rosenbergii. The sequence goes on from NC_089780.1 coordinate 18,468,890, forward strand.
AAGAATTATGTTTCTCAAGGGATCAAGAAATGAAACGGTAAAAATGGAGAAATTTGTCTCACTGGAACCCATCTCAGGAATTTTTTGAGAAATTGACCAACACAGAATCAACTAAAATCCATTGATGTAACTTAATAGCCATCATATTTTTTGTATTATTTCGATGAATCTCCATTGCATTGGCTTTGAAGTTTCCTAGTATGTCATTGGCAATGCAATTTCCCGAATTTTAGCGATGGGGCTTCAAAACCCGACACGTACATAAAAAAGGAAATGATATCAGCAAAATAATTTTTAAAAACTTGTTGTACTCTCTCTCTCTCTCTCTCTCTCTCTCTCTCTCTCTCTCTCTCTCTCTCTCTCTCTCTCTCTCTCTCTCTCTCTCTCTCTCTCTAATCTGTCCCTCGTCATTTTTAAACCAATTTTGTGATGAATTACCTTTGCCCTTTCAGTGACTGACATTTCAGCGTCAATTGCTTATTCACATTTTCAATCTTGCCTCGAATTCTTTTTTTACAGATGAAGGAATATCACAGAGATTTTTAGGATCACAGTTGAGGCATTTAACAATTAACCTGTCTGTTTACCTGTCCACCTGTCCGTCTCTCTGTTTTGCCTGTTTTTCGTCAAAGTTTAAAGTCGGTTACCTTGGCCTTGATGTTTGGGCTACACGAGAGTTAAGGGTTAGGTCATTCTAAAATGACAGAGGTCAAACAGGTGTGACCTTTGTCATAAAGCAGTCATAAAAGAAAGAAAGAAAGAAAGTAAGAAAGAAAGGAAGGAAGGAACAGAGAAAGAAAGGAATAAAGAAAGAAAGAAAGAGAGAAAGAAAGAGAAAGAGACAGAAAGAAAGAAAGAAAGAAAGAGAAACAGACAGAAAGAAAGAAATAAAAAATCTAATAAAAAGGAAGAGATAAAAAAAAGGACGTCGTCAGATCAATTCATTATTATAATAACCAACCGATCAATGACTATTTCCGATTGATCCAACGACTATTTAATAATTACCTTTCAAAATAATAGAACGACGAAATCTGGGCTTATGCCTCCGACGAAAGAGAGATCCACGGGATGTTATTGCCAAAATAAGAAAACTGGCCACGGGCTGACTTGGAAGAAATCTCCCAATTACGTTTGCCAATTGAAATATGTCCTCAGGGAAGGTTTCCATTTGGGCTTTCAGTAAGAGCTCGCCTTCTCTAAATAAGGTCACTGATGGGGTTAACAAAACAAATAAAAGAGAGAGAGAGAGAGAGAGAGAGAGAGGCAGCGTGCCAGAGGTTTGACGAATGTCCTCATTTGTGGCAGTTGCTATAGAAGTTTCTATATAAAGTGTATACCAGCCAAATCAATCGACATTATTTACAAATAAAAACAAGTAAAAAATGCGCCGAAGTTTTCTGTGCAGCGTATAATCAAGACCGTCGCAAACAGATCTATCTTTCGGAGGTCTCGGTATAATGCTGGTGAGCCGCGGCCCATGAAACTTTAACAACGGGCCGGTGGTGACCTTTCCTATATCGTTGCCAGAAGCACAATTATGGCTAACTTTAACCTTAAATAAAATAAAAACTACTGAGGCTAGAGGGCTGCAATTTGGTATGTTTGATACCTGAGGGCGGACAGAAAAAGTGCGAACAGAAAAAAGTGCGTACAGTAAAAACTGCGGACGGAAAAAAGTGCGGACGGACAGACAAAGCCGGCACAATAGTTTTCTTTTACAGAAAACTAAAAATGGGGAAATTCATTCATAAATTTTGCATAAAACAAACTTTTTATTTTTTGAAGCAAGATCACTAAATCCCCAAAACGATAACAGCCTTTGCTTGACAGGTTATGCATATTTGCCAGAGATGATTTAATATTGAAACACGCTACTGGATTTAATCGCAAGTAAATTGCAAAATAGAATCATAAAAAGATGCTCGCTAAAGGCGACTGGGAGCCATCTTCTGATTCCTACCGAGCAGTAGATTAAAAATATTCTGCTCCATAATACGCACGTAGATGCTCTCTCTCTCTCTCTCTCTCTCTCTCTCTCTCTCTCTCTCTCTCTCTCTCTCTCTCTCTCTCTACATTTATACAGAAAGAGCAGGAAAGGGAGAGAGATGAGGGATTATGTGACACGTAGATTGATCATAGGATAAGAATTGATAACAAAAGCAATAAATATTGATTATCTTACAAATAGCAAAAATTGCGAAATAAAAAACAGAGGGAATAGAAGAAATATAGAATAATTCAAAATGTGATGACAGGGAAATCCAAAGGACTATTTATCTTTATTAGATTACTGTCAACCCTAATTTTGACTAGCCTATCAGACTATAGGCCTATACTGTATCATAAACATCCATATATTTTATTTTCTCTCCAAAGAAAGAAAAGAGAGAGAGAGAGAGAGACATCCATATGTTTTATTTTCTCCCCAAAAGAAAGAGGAGAGAGAGAGAGAGAGAGGACATAGGTAGGTCGGGGAGAGAGAGATATATATATATTTTATTTTCTCGCCAAAAGAGAGAGAGAGAGAGAGAGAGAGGGCATAGGTAGTTGGGAGAGAGAGAGAGAGAGAGAGAGAGAGATCCAAATATTTTATTTTCTCCCCAAAAGAGAGAGAGAGAGAGCATAGGTAGTTGAGAGAGAGAGGGCATAGGTAGTTGGGAGAGAGAGAGAGAGAGATCCAAATATTTTATTTTCTCCCCAAAAGAAAGAGAAGAGAGAGAGAGAGCATAGGTAGTTGAGAGAGAGAGAGAGAGATCAAAATATTTTATTTTCTCCCCAAAAGAGAGAGAGAGAGAGAGAGATCCAAATATTTTATTTTCTCCCCAATAGAGAGAGAGAGAGAGAGAGAGGGAGAAAGAGAGAGAGAGAGCTAAGCTTCGAAATTTATGATCCGGAGCATCCCCTTGCCCTGAATATTAAGCGAAGGGAGCTGACATCTGTGAAGCAGAGGATTCCTCCATACTATTTTTATTTCTTTACATTATTAATAGATATGTCTCTCAGTTCTCCATCAATTTTCCATAGCCGATCACAAACAAGTTCGTTCCTATATGTTATAGGGGTTAAGGCCTATTGCTACCACATACATCACTTGAGCCAGAGATTTCGAAGGCTGGGAGAGACCATTTCTCTCTCTCTCTCTCTCTCTCTCTCTCTCTCTCTCTCTCTCTCTCTCTCTCTCTCTCTCTCTCTCTCTCTATCGTTTTCTTTCCTTTTTTTTGGTTCTAAGAAAAAATGTTCCCGTTTAATCTTAGTGCATGTGATAATAATCTCTGATGATTAAGGAAATTATGGCAGAGAGAGAGAGAGAGAGAGTTCTGGCAACAGTTACCTGGACTAAAAAAGCATAATGCAGATTTATTTACGATTTGCCTGGTTAATTTTGTTCCATAGTAAATAATCAGTACATTTTTCTTAGCCAAATTTCTTGTAATGTTTCTAAGCATTAAAAAGTAGTTCAGATCTTTTTATCTTAAAACTCTGACTCGAAAAAGTGGGGCCAAGAAGTCCAACACACCAGTAAAGTAAATTAAGCAACATGCAACTTTTTCCAAGGCTTTGAGCTCTCTCTCTCTCTCTCTCTCTCTCTCTCTCTCTCTCTCTCTCTCTCTCTCTCTCTCTCTGACAGCAGCACACGCCCCGAAAACATGCACGAAAAAGAAAAACAGTTTTCAAAACATTAAGATTTTCATCATACCTTGTAAAGACCTTCCCTGTCTCAGGGACTGACGTTTTGGCCTAAAATTGCATATTCATCATCTGATTCCTACCTGGAAACTCGCTTTGTAAATTAAAGAAGTCGCGCAGATTTTTAATGCCGTTGCGTTTGCCAGACTTGGGTTTTCTTTTTAAGTCTTTTCAAGTGAAATCTTCAAAAAATTGTTTTAAGGACGAAGCATAATTTTCCTGTTTAGTCTCTGAATTACATTATCAAGCGAGTCTGTTTTGAAATGTTTTTATATTTGTGTTGCCACCTGAAATTTAAATTTGACTGCTACCTCGACGAAGGTCATTGGTAATGCTAGGTCATTGCTGCAGTAAAAGTGTCAATGCATTTAGATTTTAAGGCACCGTAACTCAAAGCAGAGTCACAGGGTTGTGACTCCCTTGGGGGAGGAAAGTGAATGGTGGGTGTGCCTCCGTCTTGAATCCAACGGGAGCCACAGGCGTCAAAGTTAGTCTGTTTACTATCGATTCGCCTGACGCCATTTTCCAACTGAGCGAATGAGTCTAGTAAATCATCTTTTCGGTTTTCATCAGGTCTTTTGCAATGAAGCTGTTAACCCCATGCCCTTTTCCTCCCTAGCTGCACTCTACTACAGTCGACTAACTACTACCTTATCAGAGACAAAAAATTATGAATATATGCTGAACCCCAGACCTTTCAGATGATAGTTCAGCACTCTACCACTGATATATGACCTCCCACATATTATCATATACAATCATGTTTCTTGTTTGTATTTATAATATCCCTTCCGTCCCAACTCTTGCTAAACTAGAAAGTCTACATTATATAATAAAATCCACCAGCCTACCATCCCCCATTCCCCCAACATGATCAAACCTTTTTAGTAAACCACTGATTTCCTTTAAGTGCATAAAACTTCCAGTGCATCAACCGCGTCACATACCAGACCGGAAGACTCATCAACAGAACATCATTACCCCAGCAACCATAGCAATTTTCAGGTACTCTCGATCCTTGATACTTTGCTCCTTTCATTCTAATACTTCCATTTCATTTGCCCACCAAAGCCCGAAAGAGCGATTCATCAAAAGACAACGTAGGAAAGAAGACATTGGAATCAGAGAAAAGGCTAATCGGTCCAGCAAAGCACAAGAGAAAGAGGTAGTTTAAGGTCTCTCTCTCTCTCTCTCTCTCTCTCTCTCTCTCTCTCTCTCTCTCTCTCTCTCTCTCTCTCTCTCTCTCTCTCCAAGAGCCTCTACATGCAGGAGTCCTTTGTCAAAGAGTATTTAGAAAATCTATTCGAGATCGCTTTCAGATCTGGACGATTTAAAACAGTCCTTTTAACTTTTTAATAACTGAGGAACACAGAGTCTAGTTGTTCCTTTCTTTACATCCAATCCATAACACGAGAGAGAGAGAGAGAGAGAGAGAGAGAGAGGGTAAAAAGGTGTCTTCGCGAAAGAGAGAGGGAGAGAAAGGAAGAAAGGATGAGAAAAAAGATTAAGGAGCGTCTGCAGTGGGTGGAAAAATTTGAGTGATTAAACGATATTGGAATTGAACGAGAGTGAGAGAGAAAGAGAGACGCGGAAAAGGTTGTGAAGAGTCTTTGTTGAATGGAAAATTGAGTGACTGACCAATTATGGAATTGAGAGAGAGAGAGTTTATATCTAATTATGAGAACTAAGATGCACTGAAATGATCCTTCCAAAGAGATTAATTCTTCCACTCACTTATTCACAAAAGGACAAAGCTGAATTTCCCCAAACTCTTGGCAACATTCGTGATGGTGAGAGAGAGCTATGGACAGGGATTTAGGATGTAGGATGGGGTCCTGAGGTGATGGTGATTGGGAGATATAGGACAAATAACGATAGGATTAGGGTTAAAGACCTCTCTCTCTCTCTCTCTCTCTCTCTCTCTCTCTCTCTCTCTCTCTCTCTCTCTCTCTCTCTCTCTCTCTCCATTTTCCTTCATTTTTTATTCCTGGTGTTATTTTTCAATACCTCCTACTCTTTTTTTTAAATTTTAGGAAGTCTTCCTCGATACTTAAGTAATACCATCCTCTCTCTCTCTCTCTCTCTCTCTCTCTCTCTCTCTCTCTCTCTCTCTCTCTCTCTCTCTCTCCCTCCTATCCTTCAATTGTAAAAACATTTCCTCTGTTCCCCTGTAAGCTGTGGAGAGAGAGAGAGAGAGAGAGAGAGAGAGAGAGAGAGAGAGAGAGAGAGAGAGAGAGAGGTCGTTTACCGGGCTTCCGGATCCCTTACTTCCGCTTCACTTACTCAATGGACGGCTTTTCCTCTTTTGATCCTTCTACGCTCTCTCTTTTCTTTGATTTATTTAAAAAATCTTTTATTTTCATTTCCATATTTCTTTGACATTTATGAGACTCGTCCATTATTCACGTATCTCGATCGCTGGGCCACTTCATTCTATTATTGGAAGGGACATTTTAATTCTTCTTTTTAATTTATTTTATTTTTTTAGAAAGAACATTTTAATTCTCTTTTTTTTGAAGGGACACTTCATTCTATTTTTGGAAGGGACATTTTAATTCTCTTCTTTTGAAGGGATATTTTTATTCTCTTTTTTTAGAAGGGACATTTTAGTTCTCTTTTTTGGAATGGACATTGCAATCCTCCTTTTTTTAAGGGACATCTCAATTCTCTTTTTCGAGGGACATTTTAGATCTCTTTTTTGAAGGGGCATTTAAATTCTCCTTTTTGAAGGGACATTTTAATTCTCTTTTTTGCAGGACATTTTAATTCTCTCTTTTGAAGGGACATTTTAATTCTCTTTTTTGAAGAGACATTTTAATTCTCTTTTTTGAAGGGACATTTGAATTCCCTTTTTTGAATGGACATTCCAATTCACTTTTTTTAAGGGACATGTCAATTCTCTTTTTTTGAAGGGACATTTCAATTCTCTTTTTTGAAGGGACATTTTAATTTACTTTTTTTAAGTGACATTTTAATTCTCTCTTTTCAGAAGCAATTTATATACTTGAATATTTACCTAAGGAAATATAATTGGATATCACGTGTCTTGGACCTCCAAAGGGAAATTGGAGCTCAGGTTTAAGTTTATTGAATGGAACATACTGCTATTCATTGTCCCTCACCCACGCTTGCAAAGTTTGTATTAGTATGTGGGAGGCTTGGAGTGACTCTTGCAAAATAGGGAAAAGAATCCTTTTCAAGAGAGAAAAATGCTGACGATAAATTTCCTGTGTGAAAAATTACTTTTATGATGGTGATATGATGCTCAAATTCATTATTATTATTATTATTATTATTATTATTATTATTATTATTATTATTATTATTCAAAATATGGAAAAGAGTCCTTTTCAAGAGGGAAAAATGCTGACGATAAATTTCCTGTGTGAAAAATTACTTTTATGATGCTCTACTTTATTATTATTATTATTATTATTATTATTATTATTATTATTATTATTATTATTATTATTATTATTATTATTTTTATTTTTATTATTATTATTATTATTCAAAATATGGAAAAGAATCCTTTTCAAGAGAGAAAAATGCTGACGATAAATTTCTTATGTGAAAAATTATTTTTATGGTGGTGATATGATGCTCAAAATCATTATTATTATTATTATTATTATTATTATTATTATTATTATTATTATTATTATTATTATTATTATTATTATTATTTCAGTCAATACTGAGAGAATTTTATGTATTAGAGCAATAAGATACTTTCTTTTTTAAATCTCACAAAATCACATTCATAGTAAATCTTGTTGATGTTGAGATAAACAAAGAAATTTTTTTATTTTTTATTTTTCGTCTAAAAGTCCCATAAAACATCCCAAAAAGAAGATTTCCTCGGAAACCACCCTTCCGTTCCCATCCCACTCCCATTCCACGTATACATAAAGCCTGGAAAACCAATACTCCGAAATCCATTATAGGAAAGGATAAGACAGTGAACGCAGAGGAAAAATTAACAGTTGAAACAGGTGCCAAAGAAAGAAAGTAAAAAAAACTCGGTTCGTTTTTCCAGATACTTTTTCGATGTATGAAAACTTTATCAAACATCGCTTGGGAAATCTGTTCGAGATCACCTTAAAATCTGCGAGAGTTAAAAGTCAGTATTTTTTTTTTTTATGTATTTGATGCATACAGTCGGATTTTTTCCTCTTGTTTTTGCTTCGCATCAAAAGCACTTCCAGAGAGAGAGAGAGAGAGAGAGAGAGAGAGAGAGAGAGAGAGAGAGAGAGAGAGAGAGAGAGAGAGAGAGAGAGTGAAATAATCCTCGGGTGATGTGTGGAGGAAATTCAAGTTATTTATGAAATGGATGTGGAATTGAGAGAGAGAGAGAGAGAGAGAGAGAGATACAGAGAGAGGTGAAATAATCCTCTGGTGATGTGTGAAGGAAATTCAAGTTATTTATGAAACGAATGTGGAATTGAGAGAGAGAGAGAGAGAGAGAGAGAGAGAGAGAGAGAGAGAGAGAGAGAGAGAGAGAGAGAGAGAGGTGAAATAATCCTCTGGTGATGTGTGAAGGAAATTCAAGTTATTTATGAAACGAATGTGGAATTGAGAGAGAGAGAGAGAGAGAGAGAGAGAGAGAGAGAGAGAGAGAGAGAGAGAGAGAGGTGAAATAATCCTCGGGTGATGTGTGAAGGAAATTCAAGTTATTTATGAAACGAATGTGGAATTGAGAGAGAGAGAGATAATTTCTTAGGGTTTCCAGCCCCTTACTACCTCTCTAAGTTCTCAGTGAGCCGCTTCATCTTTTAAACCTTCTCCCTTTTTTATCACGTTTCTTTGACTTATTCCAAAATTGTATTTTTATCAATTTATTCTATGGGTTTATTAAAAACAGTTCATTCTTCACATTTAACAGTATTGAAATTTGCAGTCTTTACAGAGCCACCTGGGTTTTATTCTGTCTCCTTTTGATGCCATGTCAGTGTTTGAGTAATTGGTTTTATTCTATCTCCTTTTGACGTCATGTCAGTGTCTGAGTAATTATCTAACGAAATGCAATTTGATATGAATTGACTATGTCTGGTTGAACTCCCACACATATTCATAGTTATCAAAGGTAATAGGAGATCAGGTATAAAGGTCTTGAGAAATACAAGTTCCAGTCATTCTCCTACGCCCACGTTTACAATGTGTGTGGGAGAAATTGACGTGAAATATATAAACTTTGAACAAGAACCTCTTCCGAGAGATTAAGATACACAACATAAATTTTTTGTGTGGTAAAATTACCGCCATTGATATGATTGTGATATTATTGATATATTCTCCTTACTGTCAATATTTCCATCAAGTTATTATTTTTTTTTTTCGTCAAGGTTTCAGTAGCAAAATCGTTTCGAATGATAGTAGTTCTTTTAGTGATTCGTGTGTTTCACACACAAAAAAAACATACATATATATATACATATATATATTATATTATGTATATATATATATATATATATATATATATATATATATATATATATATATATATATATATATATATATGCACACAGACACACACACACACACAGGTATAAACATTAAAATCCGGAGCACCTGTGTTAAATCAAACTGTAACGTCTCATAAGCTTTTACAAGGTCCAAGAGAATTAAAAACAAAAACATCATTCACAAAACAGGAAAAAATAACCGGATGAAACTTTAGGGAAATTCAGGCCTTGTACTAAAGGGAGGTTTATAAAATAAATGCAAACCAAGACTGTAAAATAATTTTTCCGAATTAAAAAAGAAAAATTGAATCCCTTCCAAACATTATGGAGCAAAGTTCACATTTTGTTTCGCCAGCCGTAATAATATGAAAGTAAGATGAAAAGAAAGCGGGGGGAGAAAGTTAATTACGTGAGAGTATTAACTCTGCTGGGAAATCTGGAAATTGTGAAAACGAAGAAAAAAGAAAATATAAAAGAAAAATAGAAGTGAGCGTTATGGAAGTAATAACATACTATCGAATGATTGATGAACAGGCGAGTGGCGTTTTTAAATGTCACTGTTGATTGATTGAGTGATGGATTTTATGAGGTTTAGCCTGTCAAGCCAAGTACTGGGGCGCTCTCTGACATTCGAGGCTTAAAGCAGTGTTGGAGTGGTTGGACAGCAAAATAAAGAGATCCAGAAAATGAGTGAGACGAAATACAAGGATCTCGAGGTGGAACTGGGAGAAAACCCCATAGTTGCACTAAGAAGTTATAGTTAGAGAGGTTGGACAGCAAGATTGAAGAGAGGAAGTTGGAATGGAGATAGAGTAAAAGGCTAAAAAGTGGGTGCAGCTGGGGATCACAGGGACGCTTGCAAACATCCTTTAGTAGTGCCTACAGTGCACCACGCGATGTACACTGACGGAATGAGACGATTACCTAGCATTTGCCGAAGATTCCATCTCCACTCGCTATCGTAGATTTGTTTTCAACTTGTTCGTGACGTTTATGTGATAAGTTTCTGGTGTGTAACCAGTGCTTCAAGTGATTATCCAGCATTTGCCAAATAGTAAGGGAAAATTATCATTTCGTGTGATCGAGTTGTATAAAGTAATTTTTTTATTGATTCAATCAATTTCGAAATCAAAAAGTTCAAAAATAGTTGTTGGCATTTTTTCAACAACTTTTACCAAATTTGGTGCCAGGGCCCCACATTCCAAAATTTTGAGCTAACCAAGTATGGTCAAGTTATACATTTTTGGAAAGCTCTTAATGAGCTGATCCATTTTCATAAAATGGACCAGAAATTAGCAGTTTTCATAAGAGCAATTTTTTTTGCCTAAGCTCTTACCCAATGATTCTGCAAGGAAATTTAGCTGGATATTTTGTTGTTACTGAATCTATACCCACAAATTTGACACATAACGATTTATTAGCAACCTTTTCTTCTTCTTCTTCTTCTTTTTAACGTGCTTTTTATTCCCATTTTTGTATGGGGTAAGCACGATGCCTTCTTTTTGAAGGACTTTTGATGTGGCTTTGGGGTAGACTTAGCAACCTTTAAAATGACTAAATCACTAAAATTGCAAAAAAAAAAGGTCATATCACTTTTGTGAATAATCAATAATTACCTGACGCAGGCAAACTTCCAGGTATAAAGGTCCAAAAAAATTAGCCTTTTCAAATCTAATTCTGAGGAGTAGCAATGGATTAGGTAAGTTTCCTCTTAACTTTGAACATATATTATAGCCTGAAAAAACAACTGTCTCGTCTCTTTGTCCATATATCGATCCTGTTCTTCATTTTCATACCCTTCACATTTACAAACATCAGTGCAAACCAAGTTGTGCTTCCTGCATTTGCATCTGTTGGTACTACATTGTGAGCTCAGTTAGAGACGCTACAGCTGGAACATTGTCTGTGGGATTTGCAAGCTCTTTTATTGAAGTTGATAGGGGGATTTGCAAGTGCTGTTGATAGGGGGATTTGCGAGTGCTGTTGATAGTGGGATAGGGGATTTGCAAGTGCTTTTATTGAAGTTGATATGGGGATTTGCAAGTGCTTTTATAGAAGTTGATAGGGGATTTGCAAGTGCTTTTATAGAAGTTGATAGGGGGATTTGCAAGTGCTTTTATAGAAGTTGATAGGGGGATTTGCAACTGTTTTTATTGAAGTTGGTAGGGGGATTTGCAAGTGCTTTTATTGAAGTTGATAGGGGGATTTGCAGGTGCTTTTATTGAAGTTGATAGGGGGATTTGCAGGTGCTTTTATTGAAGTTGATAGGGGGATTTGCAGGTGCTTCTATTGATGTTGATAGGGGGATTTGCAAGCGCTGTTGATAGGGGTATAAGGGGATTTGCAAGTGCTTTTATTGAAGTTGATAGGGGGATTTGCAGGTGCTTTTATTGAAGTTGATAGGGGGATTTGCAGGTGCTTTTATTGAAGTTGATAGGGGGATTTGCAGGTGCTTCTATTGATGTTGATAGGGGGATTTGCAAGCGCTGTTGATAGGGGTATAAGGGGATTTGCAAGTGCTTTTGTTGAAGTTGATAGGGAGATTTGCAAGAGCTTTCATTGAAGTTGATAGAGAGATTTGCAATTGCTTTTATTGAAGTTGATAGAGGATTTGCAAGTGCTGTTGATAGGAGGATAGGGGGATTTGCAAGTGCTTTTATTGAAGATGATAGGGGGATTTGCAAGTGCTTTTATTGAAGTTACAAAGAGCCGAAAGACTTCAATAGGAAATGTGGTTGTATCGTCATTCTTCTCCCGATCCGGGTCTCCAATGCTGGTCATTCATTTTGTGAGCTGAACACCCTAATACTGAGTTACGAGGCCAAAGAGAGAGAGAGAGAGAGAGAGAGAGAGAGAGAGAGAGAGAGAGAGAGTCCCCAAATACGTCGTGAATTTTCAGTCAGAATAATTCAGTGGATTATTAAAGTCTTTTTCGTAATACTAATTGTTGTTTTTATATATTAAACATCTTTAAATGGCTCAGAACAATGGCTAAACTAACCATTGCTTTCAGTTGTTTACTTCTAAATCCGAGCAGGTTATTTATTTTGATTCTAGAAGAAACAAGATTCTGTTAGACGAAAGGAATAAAAGCAGTATATTTGCCTAACACATAGAAAGAGGAAAAAGAAGGACAACTAGGGTAACCTATTCCTTCGCCATCATGAATTTTTATTCGATTACGAAATAGCCCTAAATTTCGATTAGCTCCGTAGACTATAGGCCTATGGTCGATTCCTTCCTTCCTCTCTCCCACTTCCTTCTAGAAGAAGAAGAAGAAGAAGAAGAAGAAGAAGAGATATAATAAAATAGTCAGTTTGTTCTTTGACCGCTTCTGCTCTGAGAAGAGATGGATAGAAGGGTAGCAGAAGAAAAGGGGGTGATTTGATAGAGGGAAGAAGAAGAAGAAGAAGAAGAAGAAGAAGAAGAAGAAGAAGAAGAAGAAGAAGAAGAAGAAGAAGAAATATACAGAGGAGATATAATAAAACAGATAGTCAGTTTTTTCTTTGGCCACTTCTACTCTGAGAACAGATGGAAACAAGGGTAGCAGAAGAAAAGGGGGAAGATCGGATAAAGGGATGAAGAAGAAGAAGAATAAAATTAAAATGTAACCGAGGAGATATAATAAAATAGCCACCTCTTTTTAGGCCACTTCTGCTCTAAAAAGAGATGGAAAGAAGGGGTAACAGAAGACAAGGAATGTAGGGGGGGGGCGGTATTTGATAGAAGGACACTGGCTATGATGCCAAATTTATGATCCGGATCCTCGCCTTGCCCTGAATATCAAGGACCAGGACCACAACACGCTGTTTCATTTTTCTTGAGTTTTTATTCCATACGTCCAATGGTCTTGGATCTCCTTCATATCAGTATATTTATAGCTGAAGTTCTTGTTCTAAATTCAGAGGGGTCTAGATGACTGATGCATACATTTCTTACAAGAACTTGCATTTGTATATGTATGTATGTATGTTTGGTTTTGACAGTTTTTATATATTTCTGTCCAAACAGTAAAGCTTCTACCTTAACTTTGTCTCATTTACTCTCAACTTTTTTTCCCTCGTGAACAGTTTAGAACTCTTTCACTAGTTTCTGCAGTTTTCTCCCACTATCACCAGTCACCACTAAATTAACTGCAAACATCACTCATTTCGCATTCCAGGTATAACTCATTTGCTTGTAACTCTATTATTATTATTATTATTATTATTATTATTATTATTATTATTATTATTATTATTATTTAGCAGGTTTACAGTTGGTGGATTAGTTAGTGGGCTGAACATACATGTGTATTATTATTATTATTATTATTATTATTATTATTATTATTATTATTATTATTATTACGTAAATAATTCTGCTCTGATAAACCGCTGTCTTCCTTTCCAGGTACCTGGAAGGTACAAGGACGTGATCACAGTTCACTTGTAATTCAAAGAAGAGTCTCGGTGAGTACAAGAACCATAATTAGTCTGATCTATGCTTTCTTGTATATTATATATGTATTTATAAGTGTATTCTATATTTTTCGATAATTTAGATATTACATATGTTGCTTATATATATGTATGTATATATATATATATATATATATATATATATATATATATATATATATATATATATATATATATAATGTATGTATATATAATATATACACACACACACAAGCATACATGTCTGTACCTAACTAAATAGAATATATACTACTGGGAACTCAAACTTCTCTCTCTCTCTCTCTCTCTCTCTCTCTCTCTCTCTCTCTCTCTCTCTCTCTCTCTCTCTCTCTCTTCATGTAGGCATGCGCAGTATGTACCCGAGAGAATTATACCATTGAGAACTCAGACTTCTCTCTCTCTCTCTCTCTCTCTCTCTCTCTCTCTCTCTCTCTCTCTCTCTCTCTCTCTCTCTCTCCATGCAAGCATACGGCGGGAACTCTAAAGCTTTCCATCACAGCTTTCCCGTCTCAGGGTCAGACATTTTGGCCTAAATTCCATATTCAGCATTCCCATTCCTACCAGGAATCCAGTTGCAAATTAATGAACTCCTGGAGATTATTTCTTAGTGTTGTTGCATCGTCCAGATTCAAATTTTGCTTCTTTTTTAGTAATTCTTTTTTTGTTTTTGTTTTTTGGGTAGAATATACTAATAAATTAACACTAGAAGTTGTATAAAGTCCTGACATAAAGGAAGGAAGGAAGGAAGGAAGTAAGGAAGGAGGAAAGAAAGGAAGAAAGAAAAAAGAAAATGAGTAGGAATGACAGTAAGAAAGAGACTGAGAGAGAAAGAAAGGGAGAAGAAATGACGGAGAGGAAGAAAGAAAGAAAGAAAAGGAGAAGGAATGACAGAAGGAAAGAAACTGAGAGAGAAAGAAAGGGAGAAGGAATGACAGTAAGAAAGAGACTGAAAGAGAAAGAAAGGGAGAAGAAATGACAGAGAGGAAGAAAGAAAGAAAGAAATGGAGAGGGAAGGACAGAAAGAAACTAAGAAAGAAAGAAAGGGAGAAGAAATGACAGAGAGGAAGAAAGATAGAAAGAAAGAAAAGGAGAAGGAATGACAGAAGGAAAGAAACTAAGAGAGAAAGAAAGGGAGAAGAAATGACAGAGAGGAAGAAAGATAGAAAGAAAGAAAGAAAAGGAGAAGGAATGACAGAAGGAAAGAAACTAAGAGAGAAAGAAAGGGAGAAGAAATAACAGAGAAAGAAAGAAAGGAAAGGAGAAAGAATGACAGAAAGAAAGAAACTAAGAAAGAGAGAAAGGGAGAAGAAATGACAGAGAGGAAGAAAGATAGAAAGAAAGACAATGAGAAGGAATGACAGAAGGAAAGAAACTAAGAGAGAAAGAAAGGGAGAAGAAATGGCAGAGAGGAAGAAAGAAAAGGAGAAGGAATGACAGATGGAAAGAAACTAAGAGAGAGAGAAAGAAAGGGAGAAGAAATGGCAGAGAGAAAGAAAGAAAAGGAGAAGGAATGACAGATGGAAAGAAACTAAGAGAGAGAGAAAGAAAGGGAGAAGAAATGACAGAGAGGAAGAAAGAAAGAAAGGAAGGAATAAAGAAGGAATGAAAGAGATGAAGACAGACACAGGAAGAAAGGTTCCATTATTATTCCCTTCTCGGTATTTTTTCACGATGCCTTCTGGTTACTGCGAGCACATTCAGTCCGAATTCCGTAGTTGGCATGTTTCAGAGCGCAAGAAAATGTATATACATATATTTCTTTATATTTTTCCTTTTACATGGCAAACACTGCACGTGAATAAAACCGGTAAAAAGAAATGCGTAGGAGCAAAAAAAAAAAAAAAAATTGCAGGGGAAAAATCTGCAACAAAAATTGGTTCAAGTTACATGGTGGCGAGAGGTGGTAATTGTGGATGTAAAAATACTGACGATAGCTGAGTGGGATGTATATGTATATATATATATATATATATATATATATATATATATATATATATATATATATATATACTCATACATATGTATACATCAGGTATGGAAAATAACCATAGGATGCCAAATACCTCCAGATGAAAAATAAAAGTGCCGAATGATTTAATGCTCAACGCCATTGAATAACTTCAAAAAACGTCCAAAAGCTTAAATTGATAAGCACCATTAGCCAGCATACAAAGAATACGGGAACAGATGCGGAAATCTTCACGAAATCCCTTGAAATACAGAAAAGAAGAAGAAAAAGCTGAAAGCTGAATCTTAATACCGGCCATTTATCTTGACTAAGATTCTTTTTTTTCTCTCTGTAGAACCTAAAGGATTGAAACATCGGTTGAATTCCTTGTTTTTTTTTTTATTTCTTTACGTCGAGTAATGATTTCTTTTTCTTTTTGTGTGTAGCGTTGGAGGAATGTTCAATAATCATTTTCACTATTCTTTCTCTGTTGATACATTATTCTTCATGTCATTCTGTAATAATGATATTTTTTTGTTTTCATCAAAAATTCTTTATAGGGCTATCAAATGATGGTGCTGAGAATGTGTTCTACATAGCTACAGGTAAAACACACACACACACACACACACACACACACACACACACACATATACACACACACATATATATATATATATATATATATATATATATATATATATATATATATATATATATATATATATACACATACATACATACATACATACATACATACATACATACATACATACATACATACATACATACATACATACATACACACACGTTCCAGTGAATGCAGAACAGAATGTTCGTCGAATATTTGAGTGCTATCAGTATCACTATTATAATCATAACTATTATTACCTCGATCGTAGGACGGTACTTTTTCATTTCCTGTATCAGTATTATGCAAACGTCAACAACAGTTCCTCTCACTCTTCCACGTTTTAGAAGCAAAAGGAACCGACGACTCGGCCATAAATTCGCCAAGAAAAATATAATTCTTTTGTCCAACGAATTTCCTGAAAAAAACGTTCCCATATAAAGGAAAAGAAAATAAAGCAACAAACGCAGGATCTTGCCCCAAGGCGAACTCCTACCTTTAAAAGGTATCCTTTTAAGAGAGGGTCAAAGGGACGGATGTTATGCCCTGTCATAGGATCTTTTCCTATGGGTTCTCTGAGAAGTCCTGTCATAGGGTCTTTTCCTATGGGTTCTCTGAGAAGCCCTGTTATAGGGTCTTTTCCTATGGGTTCTCTTAGAAGTCCTGTTATAGGATCTTTTCCCATGGGTTCTCTGAGAAATCCTGTTATAGGATCTTTTCCCATGTGTTCTCTGAGAAGTCCTGTTATAGGCTCTTTTCCCATGTGTTCTCTGGGAAGTCCTGTTATAGGGTCTTCTCCCATGGGTTCTCTGAGAAGTCCTGTTATAGGATCTTTTCCTATGGGTTCTCTGAGAAGTCCTGCTATAGGATCCTTTCCTATGGGTTCTCTGAGAAGTCATGTCATAGGATCCTTTCCTATGGGTTCTGTGAGAAGTTCTGTCATAGGAACTTTTCCTATGGGTTCTCTGAGAAGTCAAGTCATAGGATCTTTTCCTATGGGTTCTCTGAGAAATCCTATCAGAGGATCTCTTCCTATCGGTTCTCTTAAGAAATTCTGTCACAGGATCTTGTCCTGTCGATTCTCTAAGAAGGTAGATATTAAATAAAAGATTTATTTTATAAACTCAGAATTAATTGGTGATCGCAAAGTGTTCAAAGAGGATTCTCCTGTTAGTCGTTTATAGATGATTGGGATGGCAATGTGAGAAGGAATAATAACAAGAAAAGTATTAAAAATGATAGTATAGTAAATAAAAATAAAAATTGTAAAGATAAAAATCATGAAAATAGAAGTAAATTTATTGAAAACATCAAAATTTAAAATAATGCTTGGCAAAGTCTGTGACTGACTTGGTCCTTTTTTATTCTTATGATTAACGATCAAGTATTTGTTTTAAAATTATATATATATATATATATATATATATATATATATATATATATATATATATATATATATATATATATATATATATATATATATACATACGTGTATGTATATGCATATATTTGCGCATCTGCATATATGTATACTTGTAAGTGTACACAGAGAGAGAGAGAGAGAAAATTCACCAGTTATTCAGAAACACATCTTTTAATTCCTCAAGTTTAGAAAATAATTAAAACAAGTAAAAAATACGCCGAAGTTTCTTCGGCGCAATCGATTTTTCTGTACAGCCGCTACAGCGTATAATAAACGCCACCGAAAATAGATCTATCTTTCGGTGGTCTCGGTGTAATGCTGTATGAGCCGCGGCCCGTGAAACTTTAACCACTGCCCGGTGGTGGCCTACCCTATATCGTTGCCAAAAGCACGATTATGGCTAACTTCAACCTTAAATAAAATAAAAACTACTGAAGCTAGAGGGATGTAATTTGGTATGTTTGATGATTGGAGGGTGGATGATCAACATACCAATTTGCAGCCTCTAGCCTCAGTAGTTTTTGAGATCTGAGGGCGGACAGAAGGACAGAATAAAGTGCGGACAGAATAAAGTGCTGACAGAAAAAAGTGTGGACAGAATAAAGTGCGGACGGGCAAACATAGCCGGCACAATAGTTTTCTTTTACAGAAAACTAACAAACACCTTGTTTCTGGATCACCTCAGTAATTATTCAAATTCTATCTGAAATAACGAGAAAAGATAAAAACGTCTTCATTGCTCACCCAGACAGTAACGAAACGAAAGAGAAACAGTGATGGATAAAGAGAGACTACGTTTCAGCCGCCCTTGATTGATAACACCCTTTTTCTTTTTTATAGTCTTAACTATTTATTCAGAAAGGTTAGAGGACTTCAAGAGCATCGGCACTTGTCAGTCTCTTTTTAAACCCCGTTGAGTTCCTCGCCCTCTGGATTTTAGTTTTCTGAAGAGAAAACTATTGTGCTGGCTTTGTCTGTCCGGCCGTACTTTATTCTGTCCGCACTTTTTCTGTCCGCCCTCAGATCTTAAAAATTACCAAGGCTAGAGGGCTGCAAATTGGTATGTTGATCATCCACCCTCCAATCATCAAACATATCAAATTGCAGCCCTCTAGCATCAGTAGTTTTTATTTTATTTAAGGTTAAAGTTAGCCATAATCGTGCGTCTGGCAAAGACATAGACCAGGCCACCACCAGACCATGGTTAAAGCTTCATGGGCCGCTGCTCATACAGCATTATACCGAGACCACAGAAAGATAGATCTACTTTCGGTGGCCTTGATTATACGATGTACAGACAACTCGACTGCGCCGAAGAAACTTCGGCGCATTTTTTACTTGTTTTTAAGTGAAATCACTATTTAAATTAATAATTATCGAAATGGAATTGGATGTCAGGCGGAGTCTGGAAGCACACCCACACACTCACTCACTCGTTCCATTGGCTATCAGATATTAGATATTAGGTGTTAGATAGCAGTTATTAAATATGAATATATTTTTTGAAATGCGTTCCAGGCCCACGCATTGGTGTAAGTGTCTGGGATTCTTTGTTGTTGGTAGTATGAATTGTTAAAATTGTTAGAATGGTTAAAATGAATATTTCTCAGGAGCTTAAAAAGGGTGGAAATGAATTACCTGAGGGGCCAGGTTAATGACATAATTATAATTTTTTTTTCTGTGAAATTTATGAAGAGCATCTTGGTATTTGTGTGTGTGTGTGTGTGTGTCTGTGTGTGTGTGAGAGAGAGAGAGAGAGAGAGAGAGAGAGAGAGAGAGAGATACTACCATTATTCTCATTATTATTAGTATTATTATGAGTAAAGCATATAGAGCATGTGGGTATTTTGGGAAGAGAGAGAGAGAGAGAGAGAGAGAGAGAGAGAGAGAGAGAGAGAGAGAGAGAGAGAGAGAGAGAGAGAGAGAGAGAGAGAGAGGAGAGATTGTAATTACTGGTATTATTATTGCGAAAGCGTTTCGCATGCAAAACCAATTGAGTCATATTTATATATATATATATATATATATATATATATATATATATATATATATATATATATATATATATATATATATATATATATATATATATATATATATATATATATATATCAGATGAGTAATACTGAATAAATCCAATCTAGAAACTACTCTTCATCAACTTGTTTTAGAAACAGTTTTAGTTCCTTTGAATCTCTTCGTTAAATCTCTCCGTTGACCTAAGCTGTGAGTCATACGCCCCGTAGATAGTCAGCTGCAGAGGGCCTTCAAATACGACTGTTTCTTGCACAGTAAGAAGAGCCAAGAGAATTCTACCAAACGACGAGTGGAAAAAATCGACATAAGAGACTTTGCTTAGAAGTCCTGAGTAATAATCGATTCAAGAGAAGTTAAGGATCATAAAAGAAAAGCAAGAAATATAAAGTAACTTTTGAGAACAGAAGAACTGAAGTTCTGTAGAGGAAAAACTCCAGACTTTTATTACTGGACCATGACCGAATGAAGACAATGTTTTTCGCCTTGACATATGGAACTGAGATAGAAAATAGAAAAACTAGACAAGAAAAATGGAATTACGCAAGAATACTAAAAATGGAAAAGCTAGGAAAGTAAAAATGGATATGGAAGAGTATTGAAAGTGCTGGAAGGAAGAAAAAATTAATAATAAAGATTAAAAACATAGAGAAACCAGATGTCTTTGGAAAGAGCAACTCTCCTACCTAATGATTGATGGAGACGTGAGAGATATAATAGACAAGTAAAAAATTCGCCGAAGTTTCTTAGGCGCAATCGAGTTTTCTGTACAGCATATAATGCTGTATGAAACTGGCAGCCGCGGCCCATGAAACTTTCACCCACGGCCCGGTGGTGGCCTGTGTTGTTGACACCTATAGCGGTGCACGATCATGTCTAACTTTAACTTTAAATGAAATAAAAACTACTGAGGCTAGAGGGCTGCAATTTGGTACGTCTGATGATTGGAGGGTGGATGATGAACATACCAATTTGCAGCCCTCTAGCCTCAGTAGTTTTCAAGATCTGCGGGCGGACAGAAAAAGTGCGGACGGACAGACAAATATCCACCTCAATCGTTTCCTTTCACAGAAAACTAAAAAAAAAAAAATGTGAGTGACATTTGAAATATCACGATTGACGTTAGGGTGAGATTTTTCTGTTACTTTGGTGTTCCCTGACAGACAGCTGCTTCTTATTCAGTTATAGAGAACGACGCCTGGAATGGAAAAAGCGTTTGAAAGGTGAGATGCTCACTTAGTTAAAAAAGGACGCTGTTCCGTGGAAGAAGGAACTTTGAAGACTGCGTTCGAAATGTGTTTTATCTTCTGAACTGAATTAGAGGTGAGCAGAAGAGTTTTGATTTCAGTTGATATTATTTTTAATTTTAACTCAATGATAGTTGTAAGATATTACATATGTTAGCTGTAACGGAATCTCTGCTCTGAGTTTAATATCAGGAAATCTCTCTCTCTCTCTCTCTCTCTCTCTCTCTCTCTCTCTCACGGCTTCTTATTTGCGTTCAGGTAGATTCATGCATCAATGAAATTCAACGTTATCGTGCAAAAATAGCTATATAAGGAAATATAGTCTGTCTAAATTCCAACCCATAAGGAAAACGAAATAACGCAAATTCCAATTCCAATTCCTATTGCAGAGCAAAAATTCTTCGAAGGCATCCCCCAAAACATCTGTCCAAATATAGAAAGCGGTAATAGAAATTCGATAAAAGATTTGGTGTATGTGTCAGATGCAATTTATACTCGAACTCAATAGAAGCCTTCGAAGATTTAGTTTACCTATTTTCGTTTTAGTTTTCTGTAAAAGAAAACTATTGTGCAAGCTTTGTCTGTCCGTCCGCACTTTTTCTGTCCACCCTCAGATCTTAAAAACTACTGACGCTAGAGGGCTGCAAATTGGTATGTCGATCATCGACCCTCCAATCATCAAACATACTAAATTGCAGCCCTCTAGCCTCAGTAGTTTTTATTTCATTTAAGGTTAAAGTCAGCCAAGATCGTGCTTCTGGCAACGATATAGGATAGGCCGCTGCTCATACAGCATTATACCGAGACCACCGAAGGATAGATCTATTTTCGGTGGCCTTGATTACACGCTGTACAGAAAACTCCATCGCACCGGAGAAACTTCGGCGCATTTTTTACTTGTTACTCTTGAAGCTTAAACGATATTTTTGTCACTTTTCTCCACGAGAACCTTGAGTAAGAATATAGATCATAAAAATGTACTGGTGTGTAAAAGATTTTCTCGTTAGTAAGTGAGGCGGGCTCGAAGTGATATTTAGTCTTCTATTCATATCCAATATAAATTTAGATGGAATTCAGAAACGTAACGTATACGGTGTTTATGAATTTAAAACTAATATCTTTGGTGGTATTCACTGATTGGGCAGCAATTTGAGGCCAACTGATCGCTTGATTAATGGTTCAAAGATTAAAAGTTTGTAACAAAATGCTGTGGAATAATTTGTGACCCTATGACTACGTGATTATTTTATTCATTTTGAAAAAATATTTAATTCTATTTTGATATTCATACTTTGCGAAAAAGAAATTTGCAAATTTAGTGGACTTTTCGGAGACGTAAATATCAATTTCATGACGTCATTAGCTCAAAAAAACATAAAAAAACATTAAACATTTTGTCTCAGAACTGAATAAGTCAAGAAAACTCGATATATGATTAAAATAAGGACTATAATTGATATTTTAGATTTGATTCTTATTTGATATGTTTAAGATTTTACGTTCATGCACCGTGAAAACGTTTTCCCCTTGAAAACGCTTTTTCCTAGAAAACATTTTTCCCTATAAAACGTTTTTCCGTAGATAACATTTTTTCCTTATAACACTAGAAAATTATTTTCCATAAAAACGTTTTCTCTAGAAAACGTTTTTCCATAGAAACCTTTTAAAGAAAACATTCTCCCTAGAAAACGTTTGTCCATAGAAACTTTTTTTCTAGGAAACGTTCTCCCTTGAAAACATTTTTCCATAGAAATCTATTTTAAGAAAACGTTCTCCCTAGAAAACGTTTGTCCATAGAAACCTTTTTTCAAGAAAACTTTTTCCATAAAAACTTTTTTTCTAGAAAACGTTCTCCCTAGAAAACGTTTGTCCATAGAAACCGTTTTTCTAGAAAACTTGCTCCCTAGAAAACGTTTTTCCATAGAAACCTTTTTTCTAGAAAACGTTCTCTCTAGAAAACGTTTTCTAGGGGGAAACGTTTCTCGGGGCCAAGAAAACCCCTTAAACGTTTCCCCTTCACCACCACAAATCCTCCACCACTCTCTCCACCGTAACTCTCTCTCTCTCTCTCTCTCTCTCTCTCTCTCTCTCTCTCTCTCTCTCTCTCTCTCTCTCACCTGGGTTGCTCACCCGTCTCCCTTTTTGCTTCTCTCAACGCACCTTTGATGTTTCGTCTCTTAAAAGGCTTATCCCACCATCCCTTCCCGGAGGAGTTTTTTATTTGTATTTTTTTGTTTTTTTAAGAAGAAGAAGAATTTCAGCTTCGAACATCCGTCGGTTCATTATTTTATCTCGGCTAAACGCCCACTGAAGGAAACGAAGTAAAGCAAAGTAAAGGCGTTTTTATTGATATATTGTGTTCTTGTCCATCGCGTGTGTATGAGTGCTCATATTTAACTTTATATAGAGTGAGGAATTCAGTCAATCAAAGGCATATGTCTAAATAATATTTTCATGTTTAAGATGGTCAGTGGTTATTGTGACTAATATAGACACCAGTACAGTTGGTAAAGTGACCTGAAGGTTTGATATGTACAATATACATATATGATATTTATATACATATATATATATATATTATATATACATATACTCACACTTAATTCCCTTTAAGTAAGACACTGTCCTTTCAGAACCAAACCTTAACTCTAGAAAGCAAAAAAGAAAAGAAAAGAAAGCGATTTCCAAACATTCCTACCCAGACCCTCCTCAAATGCATTCCCAAACACCTGTCCAGATATAAAATGTTGTAATAGGAATTCGATAAAAGCTTTAGAATACCTGTCAGGTGCAATTTACTCCGGCACTCAGAAGCGCTTCAATAGATTTATTCCGTTTATTTTCGTTTTTATTTCACTTCGTTTCGATTTTTTTTCTCTCAGGATAATATGTATGTATATATATATATATATTATATTAAATTTTCGTCTTTATTTCATTTAGTTTTGATTTTTTCTGTAGGGAATATATATATATATATATATATATATATATATATATATATATATATATATATATATATATATATAATATATATATATATATATATATATATATATATATATATATATATATATATATATACTGTATTTATATATATACGCAATTCTTCCTCTCGTAAACTTCCTCCTTTTTTCAAATTCATATCGTGGTAGATTTCTGTGTATTTAAAATTCTTCGTAGTTTCTATGTAATCAGTTCTCCATTTGAGAATGAGACGGATTTAGGCGAAATTTTTCTTAGTATTGATAACCAATACAAATTTAGATCGAATTTATGAGCGTTAAATTTGACGTAAATACTGTAATATACACAAAATTAACATCTACATAATTCACGTTAGGAACAAGGCATAAGACATCATAATACTATGAGTTTATATACATTAGTATCTTTATAAATAGCTTTGGACCCAGTCACGGCAGACTAAAGTTTATTTTTCATCCCATGCTTAAGTTTGAAAACCTGAAGAATTAGTTACACATGATTCAGCAGAAACAACCTGACCTTTGCATCAGCTCTTCATATACTTATTGAGTCTATTTCTTTTTATATGTAGATATTAGCAGAAGGCCTTTACAAATCTGGTGGAGACCTCATGAGGTAAATTACATCTCAGTGGACACTTTCTAAAGCTTTGGTGTGATGTAATTATTAGTTCATAATTGGACCGGTGGTTGCCATGATACTCAATTTAAATACATCGACGTGCCTTTGAATTTAATGATTATTACTAATTTCTTTCAATAACTTTTCTTCTTCTTCTTCTTCTTCTTCTTCTTCTTCTTCTTCTTCTTCTTCTTCTTCTTCTCCTTCTTCTTGTAAATACCCATTACGAATTCAACCGAAATGCGATCTCTTTTTCTCCCGGCCATTAATTCCTTTATCCGCACTTCTAGGAAGGAAGCTCAGTCAGCATGGCTCCTATTTTATCCCTAAGGTTCCTGTCCTCATATTTCACCCACTTGATCCCATATAGTAGGACCCTTCTACCCCGAATCTCCTTCGCCTTTTCGGTGGCAGGCAATGATGAGGAATTCTCTCATATTCTTTTTTTTTTCTTAAGGTTTTTTTTATTTCTGTTCTCTTCTTTCTTTATACTGTTCCTTTCTCTGTTCTGCTTACGCTTTGTGCTATCTCTCACAGTAATTGTCTGTTCTTCGCAAATGATTAATAATTGTTTATATATATATATATATATATATATATATATATATATATATATATATATATATATATACTGTATATATATAAATAATATATATATGTATATATATGTAGCTTTATGTATACATATATAAAGAGTAATTAATAATTATTTATCTATTAATTTTTATGTATCTATAAAACTATAAATATGTATATATAGTACCGAAGTTATCCTTTACTAACTGCTGTTAAATCTGAAGAAAATAATAATAATAATAATAATAATAATAATAATAATAATAATAATAATAATAATAATAATAATAATAATGAAAATTCTTCTGCATACCTCTAGCTTCTTTCAGCCCATAAAAACCTTTTGAACATAATTTTCAAAACCCTCCCCTCCAGTGCAAAGAGTCCCATTAACTAAATAAGCATCTCACCTGTCAAAGAGCTTCTTTTTTCCCATTCCCCGAGACGATCTTTCTAACTGGACAAGCAGCTGTCAGTCAAAGAACACCAAAGTTATAAAAAAAAAATCTATCGTAAAATCGATGGTGACATTTAAATGCTATTCTCCGTTTTTCTCATATGACTCTCCCTCTCTCTGTTAGTCATTGGTAATGTAAGTTATACTTTCGTTGTTTTATTTTGGCTTTCTTTTATGTTTTTTCTTTTTGTTTCGTATCTGCTATATCCTGACTTTCCTGCAGAACTGATGTTCATCCAATTCCGTTTTCTGTATGTTCACATAATTCCGTTTTCTGTATGTTTACCTCATTCCGCTTTCTGTATGTTTATCCAATTGCGTTTTCTGTGTGTTTACATAATCCCGCTTTTTGTGAGTTTACATAATTCCGTTTTCTTTATGCCTGCCTAATTCCGTTGTCTTTATGTTTACCTCACTCCGTTTTCTGTGCGCTTACCTCATTCCGTTTTTTATAAGTTTACCTCATTCCGTTTTCTGTACGTTTACATAATTCCGTTTTCTATATGTCTGCCTAATTCCGTTGTCTATATGTTTGCCGCATTCCGTTTTCTGTACGCTTACCTTATTCTGTTGTCTGTATGTTGACCTCATTCCGTTTTCTATAAACTTACTGAATCCCGTTTTCTTTACTGGCTCTTTTTCGAGCTCTGCATCCTGTGTAGTATCGCTGTGAAAGATCATTATTATTCCGTCATGTTTGTATAATAAAATAACATTTTTATTTCTGGTTTACTTCACAAGAATTAGTATATTACTCTTTTACCTTTATCATAAAAACACTTTTAAATTCATGGGCTCTTCTTATAGTACAATAAATATTTTGATTTTGCTACTCATGAAGTCGAATGCTACGAGGTATCTATAAGATATTAAGTTCTCGAAAACATATTAAGTAACTGGAAATAAGATTTACTCAGGAATGGTAATGAGTAAAAAGTTAATAATAATAATAATAATAATAATAATAATAATAATAATAATAATAATAATAATAATAATAATAATCTACGGGCAATGCGTTCCACATTTAACTATTACAAAGGCTCGAACAAAACTCAGAAAAGCATAGTATACTTGATAATTGTTAAGTACTAATAAATTCCATGAATATTGACATTCTTCAATGTCGTGACAGGTACGACAGTAATAATAATTATCCTGATAATAATACTGGTGATTATGATAATATCGAGAAGGAAAATCTCTCTCTCTCTCTCTCTCTCTCTCTCTCTCTCTCTCTCTCTCTCTCTCTCTCTCTCTCTCTCTCTCAGATTCCAGATTAATTCCTGTTTATCCATAATATCATCATCTGGAAGACAATTCAGTCCATAGTTGGTATGATTGACAGACAATCTTCCCTGTACTACAGATCCTGTACTTATTGATGACTGTAAATTGAAACATGTTTCAGTAAGTGTGTTTCACATCAAATATCCAGTTTCACTTGCAGTTTAAAGGTCTGTGGGACTTTTATTCGACAACCATCTGTCATCCAGTGCCACTGAAATATATAAAGATATAAGTGTATAAAACGTTTAATATATTAAAAAGGCCACACTCTTAGTAAGGAAAATATCATTACATTTAAACTCCGGAAAAAAAACTTAATAAATTCTTAGAAGGAAAGGGAAAGGAAATGAAAAAGGGGAAAGTAAATAAAAATTAAGTATGACAAAAAAGTGAAAGGAAATAAAAAAGGGGGGAAAGGAAATAAAAAAGGGGAAAGTAGATAAAAAGTACGTATGACAAAAAGTGAAAGGAAATAAAAACGGGAAAGGAAATAAAAAAAGGGGAAAGTAAATAAGAGTTAAGTATGACAAAAAAGTGAAAGGAAATAAAAAGGGGAAGGTAAGTAAGAATTAAGTTTAAAAAAATGAAAGAAAGTAAAAAAAGTGAAAGGAAATAAAAAAGAGGAACTGAATAAAAAGTAAGTATAAAATAAGTGAAAGGAAATAAGAAAATGGAAAAGAAATAAAAAAGGGAAATGGGGTAAAAAATGGATAGGAAATAAAAATGCAAAAGGAATAAAAAGAGAAAGTAGATAAAAAATGGAAAGGAAAAAAGGGCAGGAAATAAAATAGGGAAAGGAAATAAAAAATGGAAAGGTAATAAAAAGGGGGAAAGGAAATAATAAATGTAAAAGAATTAAAAAAATGGAAAAGGAATAAAAAATGAAAGGGGAAAAATAGGGAGAGAAATAAAGAAAGGAAAAGGAAATAAAAGAGAAGCGATATAAAAAAAGGGAAAGGAAATAAAAAAGGAAAAAAGAGATAGGAAATTAAACTAGGGAAAAGGAAACAAAAAGGGAAAGGAATTAGAAAATGTAAAAGAAATAGAAAATTGGGAAGGGAAATAAAAAAGGAAAGTGAAATAAAAACTTGAAAAGAACTACAAAAAGGGGAAAATGGAATAATAAAGGGAAAGCAAATTAAAAAAGAGGAAAGGGAATAATAAAAGAACAATAAATAAAAAAGGGAAAAGGAATAAAAAAAGTGAAAGGAAATAAAAACTGAAATTGAATTTTAAAAAATGAAAGAAAAAGGGGAAAGACAATATAAAGAAAAGGAAAAAAGGAAAGGTTATATAAAAAAAGGAACGAAAAATGGCCTAAATAAATCAAAGAAACGACAAAACGGCGAAGGATCAAAAGAGATTGTCGTCGTCCATTGAGCGAGTGAAGTGGAAGTAAGGGACCCCTGAGGCACAGGTAAACGATCTCTCTCTCTCTCTCTCTCTCTCTCTCTCTCTCTCTCTCTCTCTCTCTCTCTCTCTCTCTCTCTCTCTCTCTCTCTCAGATTCCAGATTAATTCCTGTTTATCCATAATATCATCATCTTGAAGACGATTCAGTCCACAGTTGGTATGATTGACAGACAATCTTCCCTATACACCAGATCCTGTACTTATTGATGACTGTAAATTGAAACATGTTTCAGTAAGTGAGTTTCACATCAAATATCCAGTTTCACTTGCAGTTTAAATGTCTGTGGGACTTTTATTCGACAACCATCTGTCATCCAGTGCCACTGAAATATATAAAGATATAAGTGTTTAAAACGTTTATTATAGTAAAAAGGCCACACTCTTAGTAAGGAAAATATCATTACATTTAAACTCCGGAAAAAAAACCTTAATAAATTCTTAGAAGGAAAGGGAAAGGAAATGAAAAAGGGGAAAGTAAATAAAAATTAAGTAAGACAAAAAAGTGAAAGGAAATAAAAAAGGGGGGAAAGGGAATAAAAAAGGGGAAAGTAGATAAAAAGTACGTATGACAAAAAGTGAAAGGAAATAAAAACGGGAAAGGAAATAAAAAAAAGGGGAAAGTAAATAAGAGTTAAGTATGACAAAAAAAGTGAAAGGAAATAAAAAAGGGGAAGGTAAGTAAGAATTAAGTATAAAAAAAATGAAAGAAAGTAAAAAAAGTGAAAGGAAATAAAAAAGGGGGGAAAGGAAATAAAAAAGGGGAAAGTAGATAAAAAGTACGTATGACAAAAAGTGAAAGGAAATAAAAACGGGAAAGGAAATAAAAAAAGGGGAAAGTAAATAAGAGTTAAGTATGACAAAAAAAGTGAAAGGAAATAAAAAAGGGGAAGGTAAGTAAGAATTAAGTATAAAAAAAATGAAAGAAAGTAAAAAAAGTGAAAGGAAATAAAAAAGAGGAACTGAATAAAAAGTAAGTATAAAATAAGTGAAAGGAAATAAGAAAATGGAAAAGAAATAAAAAAGGGAAATGGGGTAAAAAATGGATAGGAAATAAAAATGCAAAGGGAATAAAAAGAGAAAGTAGATAAAAAATGGAAAGGAAAAAAGGGCAGGAAATAAAATAGGGAAAGGAAATAAAAATGGAAAGGTAATAAAAGGGGGAAAGGAAATAATAAATGTAAAAGAATTAAAAAAATGGAAAAGGAATAAAAAAATGAAAGGGGAAAATAGGGAGAGAAATAAAGAAAGGAAAAGGAAATAAAAGAGAAGCGATATAAAAAGGGAAAGGAAATAAAAAAGGAAAAAAGAGATA
Organism: Macrobrachium rosenbergii; assembly: GCF_040412425.1. Lineage (NCBI taxonomy): Eukaryota > Metazoa > Arthropoda > Malacostraca > Decapoda > Palaemonidae > Macrobrachium > Macrobrachium rosenbergii. The sequence continues at coordinate 18,498,444 of NC_089780.1, forward strand.
GGAAATTAAACTAGGGAAAAGGAAACAAAAAGGGAAAGGAATTAGAAAATGTAAAAGAAATAGAAAATTGGGAAGGGAAATAAAAAAGGAAAGTGAAATAAAAACTTGAAAAGAACTACAAAAAGGGGAAAATGGAATAATAAAGGGAAAGCAAATTAAAAAAGAGGAAAGGGAATAATAAAAGAACAATAAATAAAAAAGGGGAAAAGGAATAAAAAAAAGTGAAAGGAAATAAAAACTGGAAATTGAATTTTAAAAAATGAAAGAAAAAAGGGGAAAGACAATATAAAGAAAAGGAAAAAAGGGAAAGGTTATATAAAAAAAAGGAACGAAAAATGGCCTAAATAAATCAAAGAAACGACAAAACGGCGAAGGATCAAAAGAGATTGTCGTCGTCCATTGAGCGAGTGAAGTGGAAGTAAGGGACCCCTGAGGCACAGGTAAACGATCTCTCTCTCTCTCTCTCTCTCTCTCTCTCTCTCTCTCTCTCTCTCTCTCTCTCTCTCTCTCTCTCTCTCTCTCAGTGGTCTATATTCTTCAAAAGAACGACCTTCATTCATTCTCTTAAACGCCATGTCTTTAGTTGTCATTCGTGAATACTACCGAGACATTCTCTCTCTCTCTCTCTCTCTCTCTCTCTCTCTCTCTCAGTGGTTATGTCCTTTAGTTGACATTCATGAGTGCTATTAAGACATTCAAGAATTTTCTCTCTCTCTCTCTCTCTCTCTCTCTCTCTCTCTCTCTCTCTCTCTCTCTCTCTCTCTCTCTCTCTCTCTGTAGGACTTTAATATCATTTTATTGACGTGGGAATTTTATCTCTCTCTCTCTCTCTCTCTCTCTCTCTCTCTCTCTCTCTCTAGTATTTTATATCATTTTATTGATTAATTAATTACGTTTGATGCTTTGCCTCGTAGTCTTTCGTTTCTATTCTTGAGCCTAAGTCATCCATCTTTTTCTCTTGATGACGGAAAGGAATAGATTTGTTTTTGTAAACCTCAAAATTCAAAGAAGCAGAAGACCGACTCTCTTGAGTTACATAGATTTAAATGATTATAACCTTAAAATTTACATATTAATTTAAAATCTCACGGTTAACGTAATATCCTTTTTGAATTACAGATACTGTAGCCAACTTAGAATTACTTATATTTTGCTGTTTTGTTTATTTCAATTTTTAAATTTATCTCTTCACTTTGAAGATCCTCTTAGAGTGATTGGGAAATGTCTGTCAGATTTACAATGTCCAAGCATATTTGATAACACTTAGGTGTAAATAACCTCCTGAATATAGTAGGATAATATGTAACAGTTATTTTTATTTCGTCCTTTCCAGAAGTTATGTTCTGTAAATTATGCTACAGAAAATCCCGTTTACAAGACTTCAACAATATTCAACATAAAAGCAATAAAATGAGACGTAATATAAGACTTTGGGACGTATAAAAGTTATCATTTCTCAGAAACTTCCTGTTTACAGAGAAAGAGTTCCTGTCGCAATACCCCAGGCTTCTCACTCCTCGCTCCTCACTCCTCACTCCTCACTCCTCCCCTTTTCCTACCCTTTCCACGCCTCCTCTCTTTCCCCCTCATCCTCTGATTCCTCCAAACGCGCCTTTGATGCTGTAATCTCCCAAAAGGTTGCTCGTCGTTTTTCACGGCTTTTTAGCCTTAATCAGCTTTCATTAACAATTCATCCGGAGCAGACCCTTTCCCCCTCCTCCTCCTCCTCCTCCTCCTCCTCCTCCTCCTCCTCCTCCTCCTCCTCCTCCTCCTCCTCCTCTTACGTACCTCCGCCCCCTGGGCCAATCCCCAAGGCCTTCTTCCCCTTGAAGAGTGGAAGAGAAAGTTCACATGCAGACTCTTTGCTTTTGGTACACGACTTTCTCTTCCCTTTCTCTTTATTTGTGTTAACATCCTTTCTCTTCCTTTCCCTTTCCCATTATTTGCGTTAACATCGTTTGATTCTTTAAAAGTCTACATTATATATCTTTAATCTTTCATTGTATAGGACGAATATGAAGCAAAGAGTTTTCCTTACTTACGCATTATCTGTGTTTGGCTTTGGGGGAATTTCCTGGTCCTTAATATTTCACTCGAATTAGCTTTCTTTCCCCTTTCTCTTCATTTGTGTTAAAATCGTTTGTCTCTTGAAAAGTGTACATTGTATAGCATTAAGCTTTGTTTGTTTAGCATGGTTTATCTTTAAGGTACCCTTTCTTTGTAGGGGCCGAATATGGGGTAACAAATTTCCTCTTATATATTATCTGTGTTTGGCTTCAGGAATATCTCAATTCCTAAATTTTTCTCAAGGTGGAACCGTGAGAAATTCCCATCAGTTACAACTAAGAATAAATAGTTAGAGAAGTTGGACAGCAAGATTGGAGAAAGGAAGCAGAAATAGCGGTACAGTAAAAGGCTGAAAAAGTGGATACAGTTAGGGGCCGAAGGAACGCTCAAAATGCACTTTAGTATAGCCTGCAGTGCACCACGTGAGTTGCACTGACGGCACTACCCAAACGGGAAGAATGGGGTAAACATTTCATTGTAACCTTCGAAACTAAACTTATAGTATCTATACTTTCTAGTTTTTTAGACCTGTATCTATTTTGGTAATTTTCTATGGTCTCTCTCTCTCTCTCTCTCTCTCTCTCTCTCTCTCTCTCTCTCTCTCTCTCTCTCTCTCTCTCTCTCTCTCTCTCTTCTATTTTCCCTGCAACCTTTGAATTTACTTTATCTATACTTTCGAGTTTTTAGACCTGTATCTGTTTTGGTAATCAATTTTTTATGTTCTCTCTAATTCCATCTCTCTCTCTCTCTCTCTCTCTCTCTCTCTCTCTCTCTCTCTCTCTCTCTCTCTCTCTCTCTCTATCCTATATCTGTTTTGGTCATTTTTTATGTTCTCTCTAATTCCATATCTATCTCTCTCTTATATCTGTTTTGGTCATTTTTTATGCTCTCTCTCTCTCTCTCTCTCTCTCTCTCTCTCTCTCTCTCTCTCTCTCTCTCTCTCTCTCTCTCTCTCTCTCTCTCTCTCTCTCTCTCTCCTCACCTTAGTCCTCCGGCACTATCAATTAAACGTTTAATTCAACACTAATTAGGTAATGCCGTATTCAGATTATCTCTCTGGCTACTGGAGTTTTGGAAAATTAATTTTCAGAGGCGACATGACAAAGTTAATTGTTAATTGGGGGGGAGGGAGGAAGCTTTCCGGATGAATTGATGACCTGGTTAGTGGTATGTTATTACATATTCCCCTTCCTGGAGTGAATCACGAACTTTCTTGTAGCCGTGTAGTCTCTGTCTATGCACAAAAATAATAAGATAATCTTTGAGAAGAGGAACCCACAAGATTCCTGTGTATAACTCGTTTACTTGTAAATATTTACATATTACTTGAATCTGGAGTACTTTCAGGTCAAGTAAACAAGTTATACACAAGAATCTTGTGGGTTTCTCTTTCAACTCAAATTATAATCATGTTATGAAATCAGTCTCAAAGGCGAGGCTGACATAGACTGAGTGAGAGAGAAATGCATTAATCCTTTTTATATGAGATATGAAAAAAGTATTTATTGAAAAGATATTAGGTTTCTGAAGCGAGTAATGGGACGGTCCCACTTATATCTGAGAGGGCAGGTCATGTTTTATTAATATCAAAATTCACAAACCTGGTAGCTTTCGACAGGTTTCAGAAATCCCATTTCTTGATTGTATAAAAGAATTACCTCTGCTCACGTCTATTATCTTTTATCCTAAAACAACTTCTCACTGATTGCTCAGCATGAGTCAGATGAAATGTGTATTTCAAATACATACCCATTTGCATTGTCTTTTGTATTTAGTCTCTTGAGAATAGAACTTACTCTGTTCTGAGGCGTCTAGATTAAGAGAGCTATGCTAAAATTTCCATTGACTGTCGTATTCAGATGACTGGACCATTACTCTTTCAATTGCAAGCTGTGGGTATGAGATCACTTCACCAGTTCGAAAATTAAAAGTGAAGATTATATATATATATATATATATATATATATATATATATATATATATATATATATATATATATATATATATATGTATGTATATATATATATATATATATATATATATATATATATATATATATATATATTTTTTTTTTTTTTTTTTTTTTTTTACCTTCTTTTCATCTGTGTCTCATTTGTGTTCCCAGACGATGCGTTAATAAACGCGAAAGCGCTTGGTACTAAACTTCTGCCTGTCATTTTCCTGTGGGATGCGCTTATACACTGAAGTCACGTGCATCTACTGTGATTTTTTAAGCATATATACTATATATATATATATATATATATATATATATATATATATATATATATATATATATATATATATATATATATATATATATATATATATATATATATATATATATATATATATATATATATATATATATATTTTAACATATATACTATATATATATATATATATATATATATATATGTATGTATGTATGTATGTATATATATATATATATATATATATATATATATATATATATATATATATATATATATATATATATATATATATATATAGTTAAAGGAATTGTTCATAGATACTATCTTCTTAACAAGACTTTGAATCAGCCTGTACTTCTTTTTCTCTTCCTGTTCAGGAAAGCTTATCAGGAATAAGGAAAAATTATTCAGTATTCTTTCCATCTACTTTTTCTAGTCGGCTAGAAAAAGGAAATGGAAAGAATACTGAATAATTTTTCCTTATTCCTGAGAAGCTTTGCCTGAAGAGAAAAATAAGTATAGACTGGTCCAGAGTCTTGATAAGAAGGTAGAATCTGCGAACAATGCAATAAACTTCAATGGAAATTGCATAAGGGAGACAATATGCCCAAATAGCATATGTATATATATATATATATATATATATATATATATATATATATATATATATATATATATATATATATATATATATATATATATATATATATATATATATATATATATATATATATATATATATATATATATATATATATATATATATATATATATATATACATACATGTGTATGTGTGTATGTGTCGTTGCTGCTGACAGGGTTTTGGGACGATAGTTTCACGAGCTTGGGACGAGGTAAATAGAAACAGGACGGGTTGTTAGATTGAAGAGACTGGAAGTTGATTGCGAGAGAGAGAGAGAGAGAGAGAGAGAGAGAGAGAGAGAGAGGACCGACGTCATTGTTTCGTGTTCGTGAAGATGTATAAGAGATCGCGTAGGTAATTATAGATTTGTCGAGAGAAATAATCCTAGCAAACAGCCATTAAATTGCCAAATGGCAGATTGCACTATTCGATATTGGTCGGAATCAACTGACATACGACATCTGCAATAAGAGGAATGTCCCTCTATGGATGAGGAACACTTGGGGGAAATGTTAGGAAAAAGAAGGGTTTCCTTACCCATTAAGTTGAAGGAAATAAATATTTAAAAAATTTATACATTCTTAAGACATTATGTTTTTCATATAATATTTATGCAGATATCTAACTAACTGATTTTGAAAAATGATGGATGATGATAAGTTAACTATAATAAACCATTGTGAATGGCGTAAATTCCAGGATATTCTAATAGAAGCAGTTTTCCATTCATATATAAGAATATAATGTTGGTTTACCTCACAATCACAGTGTAATTATCTACCTAACTTCGAATACTGCAACTCTAATAAATCAACCAAAACTTTACTCACAAAAAAGTGTTAATAAAAAGAAAAAGGCGAAAGGATATTTATTATAATTTTATAGATAGTTTTTCACCACGTCCACGTCAGCTGTATGTCAGGCAACGGGCGGACAGGATCCGAGACTCAGGATCCGAAACTCAGGAGATTGTTGCAGCTGACAGGAAATTACTTGAGGTCCTACGGACCAGCGTTGGGAGGAAGATGGAAGGAATTTGATAGATATGATAATAAGAGAATTTAAGGTTAAAGAGAAAGGGAGGCGAGTGGTTGATACAGAGAGAGAGAGAGAGAGAGAGAGAGAGAGAGAGAGAGAGATTATGGACATGAGATAAGTGTGTGTGTGTGTGTGTGTGTGTAAGCATTTGTAATTATATGTAAGGAGAGAATGCCTATGGTTAAAGAGAAAGGGAGATGAATGCTTGATGCAGAGAGAGAGAGAGAGAGAGAGAGAGAGAGAGAGAGAGAGAGAGAGAGAGAGAGAGAGAGAGAGATTTCCTTAGATTATTTAAAAGTATACATACAATGAATATAAAGTAAAAATGCTTGTGAAAGACGAAAGATAAAACAAAGTGAGGGGAATATATATATATATATATATATATATATATATATATATATATATATATATATATATATATATATATATATATATATATATATATATATTGAAAATCAGCCAGAAAGAGACTTTGTGAAGCATAAAAATATAAATTACTTGTATGATACATACCTCGAACGGTTATCAAATTCTGTGAAAGAGTCAATAAGATATGACCCTACCTCTTCAATGTTCAAGAGGCAGAATCATTATTCATCTTTGAAAAGTATTCATTTTATTTTCGAACATAATTTCAAATTCCGTTTAAAAACGATTAACGAAGCACTCACAGCAAATATGTCTATAACCCGAAAGTTAAATGTCCAAAAATTCAGTAGCCAGTGAGATAATCTAAATATGGCATTTGTTAATTAATGCTGATTTACTTTTTTAATTGAGAGCTGGGGGGAGTGAGAAGGGGAGTATGGAGAGGGCGTTGGGAGGGGGGACTGAGTGACGGTAGAAAATTAACTAGAAAATTATCCAAACCTGAATTATCACGACATGAGGATACGTATGATGTATGATATGAAGGTACGTATGGAGCATTGATAAAGGTGGGAGTAAAAATTCTGTAAATATGGGGGTTATTTAGGGGAATGGAAGAAGATATTGGTGTTGGCATGTTTGTTTCATTGCGCAATGTTCATTTCGATTTATTGTGTTTAACTGAGAGCAGTGACACACACACACACACACACACACACACACTTTCTAATATCCCAACACAGAAAGTTCGTGTGGTGGATATATTTGCCCCCTTCCAAATCCGAATTTATGAAAGCAATGGATACCCTCCCCTTACGCAATCACAAGTTCTTCATTGACGCAATCACAAGTTCTTCATTGGAGGGGTGGGTAGAGCTGTTGGGCCAGCGTTCGACTCTCCGACCGGCCAATGAAGAATTAGAGGAATTTATTTCTGGTGATAGAAATTCATTTCTCGTCATAATGTGGTTCGGATTCCACAATAAGCTGTAGGTCCTTGCTAGGTAACCAATTGGTTCTTAGCCACGTAAAATAAATCTAATCCTTCGGGCCAGCCCTAGGAGAGCTGTTAATTAACTCAGTGGTCTGGTTAAACTAAGATATACTTAACTTTACACAATCACAATCACTTGTGTTTCTTGGCCACATGTCCGCTTGTCCACCACATGTGAGCAAGATTCGTGTCCCGTTTTCTTTCATAGGGGGATAAGACTCTACATGTTTTTGTTTTCAGCAAATTCATATTTACGTATTTGTGTTTTTTTTTATTTGTTGAATTATAAACTTTATTGTATTCAATTTTCTTCGTTACACCTTCCATGCTATAAAGGACACTAGCTCTCCAACTCATGCGTACTTATATTGACCTGCCACACGCTGGTAAAGCAAAATTCGGCTTTTTTTTTTTTTTTTTTTTTTCTTTAGGTGTGTAGACCCTTATAGTTCCATTCATAAAATATAAGTTACTACAAATGTCTTCCTGGTTTGTTCAGTGTCATAAAGGTAGATTGTTGGTTTTGGAAGCAACAGTTACAGTTTACAGCTGTTTCGGGACGATTTCGTGAATCGTTAATTAGGAACTGCTTTGTTTGCAGCCTAATTTTATAATGTCCCATCACAAACTAACTAACTGCCTAAAGTTACTCAGCCTTATGCTGCCCTTTTCTTATAATAATAATAATAATAATAATAATAATACGTACCTTTTAAATCACTGTCCCTATCTGAATATTCTTAAGTAAACTCTCTGAGTTAATACACAGTATTTCATAAGTAAAGGAAGTTTTTACTCATAAATACATTTCCCCCGTTTTGGGGGTAGTGCCGTCACTGCACCTCGTGCGGTGCACTGTAGGCATTACTTAAGGTTCTTTGCAGCGTGCCTTCGGCCCCTAGCTGCAATCACTTTCATTCCTTTCACTATACCTCCGTTCATATTCTGTTTCTTCCATCTTACTTCCCACCCTCTCCTAACAATTGTTTTAAAGTCTAATTAATCCTGTTGCACCTTTCAAACCTTGTAGAGTCAATTTCCGTTTCAGCGCTGAATGACCTCATATTTCCCAGTGCTTGGCCTTTGGCCTAAATTCTATATTCAATTCAATTCATACATACATTTCACCAAGTCATCATTTAATAATATTCGTACACACGAACGCATTTTCCTTTTAAAAGTGGGAGTGAGTTGAGACCAAATCAGCTCATAACAATTTCCCACAGGAATATAGAAGGTACAACTTAAACTGCTTTCCATCATAAACCTATCACATTTACCCCATCTTACGGCGTCAGCAATTTCCTTCTCTCAGCCCAAGTACCCGGTCTCCTAAACACTACATCTTTTTTTTAATCTTCCCAATCCTCCACTCCTCAGGGATTCTTTTTTTTTAATCCTCCCTTCCCCAGGGATTATGTCTCCCCCTTTCCTCAGCCTCCTCCAGTCCCTCCATCCCTTCTTGCTTCTCCCAGGATTCCTTTGATGGGTAATCTCCAGAAGGCTTGGGCTCCCTTTTTTTACCTTCTCGAAATAAGATTTTCAGCTTTAATGATACTTTGACTAATAATTCATCTGGATTAATACCCCTCAGGTATCGAGGCAGAGCCATCTTTGTACGGTTGTGTTTCTTGGCCACCGCATGTGGGCGAGTTGCGTTTCCCGTTTTCTTTCATTAGGATAAGACTCGACATGTTTTTGTTTTTAATAAATTCATATTTATGTGTTTGCGTCTTTTTATTTGTTGAATTATGAACTTTATTTTATTCAGTTTTCTTACAGCACCAGTAACCTGCTGTGGATGTTGCGACGCTAGTTTCAGTGACCGGAAATCAATCAATCAATCCTTTCGACTTGAGAAGGAAACACTTATTTTTAAGGAAAATGTAAAGATTTGGAGAAAGGGAAACCTGCTCCATTCCTGCAGATTTAGATCATAATTGAGAAATGTTTTCGAGTTGGTAGGTCGCTGGCATAGAAAGCTCTTAATTTGTAAAGAATAATATATCGAATAACTCTAACCTTCAGAGTATATATATATATATATATATATATATATATATATATATATATATATATATATATATATATATATATATATATATATATATTCCTGATATCTGACAGGAGAGTGACAATAAGAAAGAGCCCTGGGATTAAAATAAGAGAACTTATTTCAAACACAGTCACGAATACATGGGGCTGTAGCATCAAACCTACACGGTGGTACCCAAAATAAGTTAATGGTTTCAATTTTTGAACTTAAGTAGCCCAGTAATAGTTTATACGTCCACACGCCCTTACCAAGAGGTAAATTGACATCATAGTCACTAATAATTGACTACTATCTTATTCCTCTTTTTTATAATAGACTATCTGATCTTTTTTTTGGAATTCAAATCTACACACATCAATTTTCTCTTCATACATCCGAAGGGTGGACTTGGAAATTGATTATAGATTGGTGTCAAATATAATTATTGTTTTCAGATAGATCCAAAGTCTCTGTAATTATCGATTGATTTGATATAAAAGATTTAGAAAATATTCACACAAAAAGCGAATTCATTTGCAAATGGTCAGTAAACCATTCCTGTTCCAAAAAGAAATCTCTGACGCCAGCCTTCACTGTGAAAAACTTTCCTGGAATCAATAATACAAAAGAACCCTCACTGGAATACGCTCTGTCGACGAAATTCCAGTATAATCAGATTCTCCTGGAGAGAATTCGTAATTTGCTAATACTCATAACATCTCCAACAAAGACGTATTGGCGAAAGGGGACTGATAAATGCCCTGAGGGCAAGGAAGCCCCCGCCAGATGACGTACACGAAAGGCATTTGCCGAAGGAGAGTTCCTGGAAAGGCGGGTACTCGAGATTTCGCCGAAAGGAAACCTCCTTGGAGGAGAGTCTGATCGAGAGTTGTACCGAATGTGACCTTGATCTTTTCTCTCACTTCTTCTCGGAGTATTGAAGAAGAAATGTGAGCTTCTTTGATACAGTAAAGCAATGTTTTAATGTAGAATTGTATATCATATATATATATATATATATATATATATATATATATATATATATATATATAAAATGTGTGTGTATATGCATGTGTGTATATATATAAACGTATACACATATATATACACACATACAATATATTACAACGAAGACTTGCATATATGGGAGGGTAAGCGTAAGAAATAAATGGTAAAAAAATAAAAAACTACAAAAGTCATCACTAATTCGAGTGAAATATTAAGAACCAGGAAATTCCCTAATGCCAAACGCAGAAAACATATAAATAAGGAAAATTCTCTACCTCACAGTCGTCCTATTAAATGAAAGATGAATTATATATAATGTGCGCTTTTAAAGGGACAAACGATGTTAGTACAAATGAAGAGAAAGGGAGGATTGGTCCTGGAGATTGGCCCAGGGGATTGGTCCTGGGGATTGTCCAGGGATGAGTCAAGAGGATGGGTCCAGGGGATTGGTTCAGGGCAGTTGATCCTGGGATTGGTCCAGGGGGATTGGTCCATAGGACTGATCCAGGGCAATTGATCCTGGGATTGGTCAAGGAGGATTGGTCCAGGGGGATTGGTCCATAGGACTGATCCAGGGCAATTGATCCTGGAATTGGTCAAGGAGAATTGGTCCAGGGGGATTGATCCATAGGACTGATCCAGGGGATTGGTTCAGGTCGACTGGCCCAGAGGATTGACCCAGGGAATTGGTCCAGGGGGAATTGATCCAGGAGAAGGACGTATCTAAGGGTGGGAGGAAGGGGAAAGGTTCTGATTAATGCTAAAAAGCCGTGGAAAACGACGAGCAACCTTTTGGGAGATTAAGGCATCAAAGGAGCGTTGGAGGAATCAGAGGAAGAGAGGAATAAGAGGAGGTAGGGGAAAGGTAGGAAAAGGGGAGGAGTGAGAAGTCTGAGGAAAGAGAATAAACGAGAGGATATTGTTCTCTAAAGCAGTATTTTTTCTTTGACTAAATAAATTACATCCATTTTCCATCTGTTCTCCCTTTTTTCTTATTTTCTAATAATCATTGAGTGATAATGGTTGGACTGATAAGTTTCAGATAATTAATACGTATCTTAAACTTTAAAAAAATAAGTTTATGGTAAAATTTTGCTCTCACGATAGAAAAAAGTTTGTCCACAAAATAAAATAAAATTCATATCTTAGGATTTTTTCCCAAAACAAAATAAGATTCATATTTTAGTTGTCAAGAAAAATTGGAAAATTGACGACGATTTAAAAATCTATGGAAATAACCACTCTGAATAAGTGACATTGTAGTTGATAAATTGGTCCGACGTTATCTATCCTTTCATATAATCCTCTCTCTCTCTCTCTCTCTCTCTCTCTCTCTCTCTCTCTCTCTCTCTCTCTCTCTCTCTCTCTCTCTCTCTCAAGTAATTTCCTGATAGTAGCAACCGTCTCTTTGCTTGCCTTTCCAATCCACTTGTTTACTATGTGCATATGTTTGGAGTAGGAAAACGAAATATAGAAAAATATGAAAATATAAATAAAAATGTCTTCAGCTACAATAACGCACATACGTACACACACACACACACACACACACACACACACACACACACACACACACACACACACACACACATATAGGAGATAGCTGGTAGTGCAACAGTATAAAATGCAGTTCCAAATATTGTTAAACATTGCCAAAGTAAAATTTATGTATCCGTGAAAAAATTCTTGATTTTCGAAACAAAATTTTAGAATATTAGCTGTCATTATTAGTTCACTGTGTTACCATTATTTTGATATTGGAATATGCGTTTTGACAGTTAACAGATTATGCACTAAATTTTCATTGTTTTATGCAAAATGTCAATTCGCAGTGCACAACGAGCGAGTTAAATATATATATATATATATATATATATATATATATATATATATATATATATATATATATATATATATATAACATATATATGTATATAAATGTATATATAAAAAAGGTTTTAGCAGTTCAAAGGAAAAATACATATGCCCCAAATAAAATGGCAATACAAAACCGGTGATCAACTTCTTCAATTAAAAATTAACAGTTCTGAAATGTTTCAGACACAAATGAATTGCCGGCAGTTCATCAAAACATATTTTCATAACCCGTGTGTGCGTGTATGTGTGTGTACATTTGTAACTTGGATGAAAATTGTTGCCATTCCAATTTTGTTTTTTGTTTTTGTTTTTTTCTCGACAATAAAGTTTGTCTCGACGTAAATAAAATATAAAAAGGCTTAGAATTCATTTGGACAAGTTCCCCTTTTCATATATTTTATATTAAAGTCTTTTATGGTGCCTTGTGTTAATTTATATTATAAATAAGTCTTTTCCGAACTTTGGCTAATCAGGCGAAACATTCTCAGCCTTGGTTAAATAATTCATATCTGGAATGTATGAATGTTTAGGAATTATTAGAATCTAATTCGTTTCTACTTTAGCAACACTGTTTCGCAATCTTCAATCTCTCATAATCATTTCAAAATACATCAGTATATTGAATATATTTTAATTTTGTAAATTGCTGAATTACTGTTAAATACAATATTAACTTCATAACCACTTCACTTTAAACTTATCTTACATACCTTCATACAGCGTCACACAACATTAATTTTCTAAGTATTTAAGTAAACGTAACTTAACCCGTGATTCATTAAAACTTTTCCTGTATGAAAAGTTTTATTCCTCTTTTGTAACTAGTCCACATCAGCGCATCTGGTGGTCCAGCGGTTAGGGCCTGCAACTAAGGAGATTGTTCCAGGCGACAGGAAATTACTGGAAGGCCTTGGGACGAGAGTTTAGAAGAGCTTGGGAGGAGATTAACAGAATTGTAAGGGAAGGGAAACGAGAAAGAAATGGAGGAAGTCGATTACTAGAGAGAGAGAGAGAGAGAGAGAGAGAAAGAGAGAGAGAGAGAGAGAGGGCGTTGTTGTTGTTTTAGAGTAAGCCAGACTTGTGCTGGCACGGGCTCTTGTTTCTTGAGCAGCCCGTAAATGGCGCAATCTGTGAGAAAGAGAAAAGATTCTGTCGGTTAAAAGAGAGAGAGAGAGAGAGGGTTGTTGTTTTTACTGTAGAGTAAGCCAAACTAGTGCTGGCACGGGCTCTTGCTTCTTGAGCAGCCCGTAAATAGAACAATCTGTGTTATAGGAAAAAGATTGTGGCGGGTTACAAGATAGAGAGAGAGAGAGAGAGAGAGAGAGAGAGAGAGAGAGAGAGAGAGAGAGAGAGAGAGGCACTTCTCTCAGACAGTCTGGGGAAGTATGCGAGCACTTGCATATAATTTACCTTAATGCAAAGAGAAAAAAGGGTCTTCGTAAATAACCCAAGCCCATATAGGCCTACTTAATTTCCAACTGACCCATAATTAGTGATCACTTTATGCCGTAGTAGTAATGGACGAAGAACTAATTTCACTAAATGATATTCAACAATTGAGATTAAGAAAGATACCAACTAAATAATTACTCCATAAATAACTCTTCATCGCACTGTAATTATCAGGGAATTATTCACGCATGTCCATGCTCAAATGAATTTGCAATTCCAGTTCCCAGAAATTCTGTGGGAATTCAGGAATGGCAGATGTTTCGTCGTATACTGATTACCAGCTGTCGCTTTGCATTGAAAGCTTGACCAGGCGTCTGGGATGATGATGTTAAATGCGTATATGATCCTGCTAAAGTTTATGTTTATCTGTATTTCAGGTCGAAAATGTGATTCCCAGTTTCTGTCCCACGGTCAGACGTCATTGGAATAATTTTTCTCACACTTTTCCCTCGATGTAAAATGAGGGAGTATCTTGTTTCTCGTTACCGAAAAGGCAGCTGGTTAAGTTAAAGATGTGTACGTGTGTGTGTACGTATATATGTATATATATATATATATATATATATATATATATGTGTGTGTGTGTGTGTATATGTATATATATCTATACACATACATACATACATATACATATTTATATATATGTATATATACATTATATGTATGTATATACATATATACATATATATATATATATATATATATATATATATATATATATATATATATATATATATATATATATACACACACACACATATATATATATATATATATTTATTTATTTATATATAGCCTATATGTATATATACACACATTCATATAAATTAGACAAGCCCGAAGTATTTCACGAAGAAAAATATATATATATTTTTTTCCACAGCGAAAGTGAAAACGCGGACAACCCACTTTTTAAACTGAAAATATCAATTCTGACGGGTTGCGACTCAAATATGAATTTTTGATAGTTCATGAAAATACTTTTTCATGACCAGGAGGTGTGTGTGTGTATCTGTGTCTGTCTGTAACGCTCAGGGAGGGGGAGAACTGTTGACTTTTTTCCCTCATTTCTGCATCAAAGTTTGACTTCCAGAAAATATGTGAAATTTTATTTTTTTTTTTTATTTCATTATATGACGTAAGAATTTCTAGGTCATATTAAATGTTTCATTATATGATATGGTTTCCAACCAACCCTTCCAGTTTTATCTCTTTATCCTATTAAAGAAAATAATTACAAAATAATTTGTTCTTTATCTTATTTGCTTTTTACCCTTTTAACGAAAGTAAAGTAAAGAATTGCAGAAGTATACAATTCCTTTACTTATTTTGTACTAAACGAAGACACATAAAAATACAGAATGTGAGTGTTTGTCTCTGCATATATTCTTATATAGTGTATTGGATATATTTATCAAGAAACAGTGGTAATATATTTTAGATATATGATTAGTATTTGTACTCGTAAATCATGAGTTTTATAGTAAGCTTTCGTATTTTATCAGGACAGTTACATTACTCAGAATTTTTTGTATTCACTTTCAATATCGTATATTTTTCCCTATTACCCACCGATACTCCGTAGTTTAAAATCTTAAAGTGCTAAAATTAACATTAGTTTAGAGAGTTTTAGTCCGAGTCTTTTGTTTCCCTATAAACAATATTCGTTTTCCTTAAACCAATTCACAAACTTTATCTAGTTTTCAGTATCAGCATTCGACACTGAACTGTTCTCATTTACCTGTTCAAATCAGTATTAGTTGGAAAATCATATTTTCAAGAAACTGCTGTTTCAAAAATTTTTCGAAGAATGATAGAAATAGAAAGTGAGGTTAATCTCAAAGAGACAGGAGTTTGCTTGCTAGAGAGAGAGAGAGAGAGAGAGAGAGAGAGAGAGAGAGAGAGAGAGAGAAAATATCAGCTCCCTTAGATAACGTACGACGAATGTTTATCCAAATGCGTATATCTGAGCACTGTACCTACATAAAGGCGAGGGAAACTCTTTGAAAATATCCCATCTAACCAAACGTAACGTAACCACAGATCACTTTACTCGCCAGTAGCCTCGATATCCAAATGACCCCTCTAATTCCAGCGTGAGGAACGACCTCGAGTGACCGAGGGGTCAGTGTATAGCGTGACCTTGATCACCGATCTTTTGAGGAAAGCGGGGGAGACTGAGGACTTCATTAACTACTTGAGAGAAAATTCTCTTTGAGGACACAGTGAATAGTTCTATACCCACTTGCAGTTTTCAGTGGCGTATAAACTTATCTCTTTCTGGGAGTTAAAAGAAGAAACGTCTCTTTTACAGGTATGGTACAAGATGTTTCAATGTGTGTGGTGATACTCGAAAAAAAAAAGTGAAGACTTAGTTGAAATAATTTTGTTCGTAATAAAAGCTGAAGCATTATATTGAAGAGAGTGACTTATTCCAGGGCCCCCTAAAGTTGACAAAGAGCTTGTGTCGTTTTGGAAGGTGAAAAGGAGTAAAAACTGAGTGGTAGGGTGAAAGACTGAAGAACGAACTAAGATTGTGTAAGGTGAATTATAAGACATGGGGAATATCATGTATGGCGTACAGGAGGATGGATAAGGCTAACAAGAGGAAAATGCTGGAGAAAGTGAAATCCTGGAATAGAAAGAGAGGGGAGAAAGTGAGAAAAGATTCAGGGCAAAAATGAGTTGTTGTACAAGAAGTGAATTGAGGGGAAAAAGAAAAAAAAAATAGGTCTCTGAAGGAAAGATACAAATGGAAAAATGATGTCTGGAGAGTGCCGTCCTAAGCCTGCCTCTCTCTCTCTCTCTCTCTCTCTCTCTCTCTCTCTCTCTCTCTCTCTCTCTCTCTCTGTCAGTATGTCTAATTCCTGTGTTTGTTTTGGGATTATCACGAAGGCTTGCTAATGGAGAAAATTTCCCGTCCACCGAATGTCATTTGAGTTCATAATCCTCCCACAATTTCAAAGTCCTGATGCTCAAAGGAGTAATGACCAGGAAAATAAAATGAAATATATAAACTTTATGGAGAGAGGAACCATAGGTTAAACTCAATACATACTCAAGAGTTATTTCTGGAAATCATTATTTCCGAACACGTTTTATTTGTCTGCTCGCTTCATGAATAAAGAGAGCGGAAACATATTACGGCGGTTGCGAAAATACCTGTTCTTTTTTTTTTAAATGAATGTAAATGCAAGGTTATGATTGCAGGGGGGAATGTTTGGGAATATCAGTAAATGTTGCAGAGTGGGCGTGTCGTTGCAACTGGAATAAATAATAGAAATGAGGCGGCGTTGCGTTTTTTGTCTGGGTGGTAGAATTTATATATGAAATAAGTTTTATATATATATATATATATATATATATATATATATATATATATATATATGTGTGTGTGTGTGTGTGTATATATACATATATAAAGATATATTTATATACATACATATATATACATTATATATATATATATTTAAAGGACACATATATGCATTTCATAGCTTCAATGCTTTAAGATGTTATCGTGGAAAGTTCGGTGCGAGATGGTACTGATGGAGGCCGTCAGTTGCAAAATCTTTGTATTCAGCAAATAGTTTGATTCCTCAGCTCTTTGCGCGAGAAGCTCAGCAATATTGGAGATCAGGTGATCTCCGAAGTGCTATGTATATCCGTGAGTACGTGCGTTACTTTGATCTAGATTATGCCAAAATCTGCCCTAAAAGTGAGTTTGATCGTTCATTAACGTGACAGAACTGCAGTTGTCCAGTCATAACTTTGGAGTGGTTCCAGGCTTTGAAAATCCGCAGATAAGGTAGAGTTTCAAATCTCTGTTTTTATGGGAGAAAATTGAACTTGTGATTTTTACCATGACTTTCTGATCATTATGTACTTGTGAACTGGTGTGGGAAATTTAATATGAATATTCATACCTCTTTTATATTATTATTTTGTTGTGTTACGATTGCCATATCTTGGCTATGCATTTTACACTTTCCATTATTGTGTTTTGTATTTCATGTATTTTTGGGAGTTTTCTATCATGTTTAATTCTTTCGACAGATGTCTGTGGACTTGTGGTAGACTGTTTTTTTTGGACATGACTTTTAGTTATTGATTTGGGAGTATGTGTGATTTTGGGTATTTCCAGGCTATTAGCCATAATGAGACTTCTTTAATCAGAAGTGCTTTGCAGTTTAGAGTTTAGTTATCTGACTCGATAATTCGTTTATTATGCATTTTAATCTTTGCTGTAACATATAGATATATGATTATTATCACTTTTGTACGTAATTCATTTATCACACATTACCACCGGTGAAAAATTTCACTTTCACCGGTGGTAATGTGTGATATACATATATATATACATACATACATTTATATATTTATATATGTGTATATTTATGTATGTATGCATATATATAAATATAAATATAAAATGTGTATATATATATATACACATACATACACATACACACACACACAAATAAACCTCTTACATTCATATATAAATTCTAATACCCAGACATAAATCGCAATGCCGCCTCATTTCTGTTATTTATAACAGTCCCAACGACACGCCCACTCTGCAACATTTATTGATATTCCCAAACATCCCCCCCCCCTGTAATCATAACCTTGCATTTACATTCATTTAAAAAAACACTCTGTTATTTTCGCAACCGCCGTAATATATTTCCGTTCTCTTTATTCATAAAGCGAGCAGACAAATAAAACTTGTTCGGAAGTAATACTTTTCAGAAATGAGTCTGTGTATGTTCTGGGCGAGTTTAACAAAGTTTATATATTTCATTTTATTTTTCCGGTCATTACTTCTTTGAGCATCGGGACTTTGACATTTGCAGGAGGATTATGAGGCCAAACGACATTCGCTGGACGGAAAACTTTCTCCATTAGCAAGCCTTCGTGATAATCCCAAAATAAGCACAGGAATTAGATAGACTGACAGAGAGTTACAGGCAGACCTAGGAAGGTACTCTCTTCATTATTATTATTATTATTATTATTATTATTTCAGTAGATGAAACCTACTCACATGGAACGAGCACACCAAAGGGGCCATTGACTTAAAATTCGAGCTTCCAAAGAATGTTGGTTTCAACATCCCACCGCAGCAGACCCCGCACTGCAGCAGTAACTGATCACAGTACAGAGCCAGTGATTTTCCATCGCCCTAGGGGAAGACGCGAACATGTGACATCTGAGTAGCATGTCACGACACTAACCACTATACCAGCGGACCATAGACATGATTTCTTCGTTTGCATCTTTTCCTCTGAGGTGTATTTTTTTTATTATTTTTTTCCTGAATTCCCTTCTTTGTGCAACAATTTATTCGCCCTGAAATCTTGTCTCACCTACTCCACTCTCTTTCTTTTACTATAAGTCCTAACTTTCCCACAATTTTAGGGTTGAATTAGGATGACAGTGACCATAACCATTCGGCCGTCAAGAAAGACATAAGTGCTTTTTGACTCTGCTGTACAGATTCCAATTAAATTCAGCTTCTGTGAAATATTTGTCAATCTTCCACATGACAATACATTTACAGTATTTTGATTTTTTTTAGCATCATGACCATACATATAGTCATAAAGATTTTTAAGTCATAAAGATTTTTAACTCTATTTTATTTTTGTTTATTTTTTCCATTTTCATTCTATTTTTTTAATAACTTTATTTTCGTTCTAATGTTGTACTTATCTTTATTATTTTTTCATTCTATTTCTGTGAGTACTTTTATTATTACTATTATCATTTTTATTTTACATAATGATAAATATAGTCATATACGTCATATTTATTCTCATATCATGATGTCCAGATCTGGTTAATTTCACACTGTCATTTAGTAGCCTTCTCCTACCCTTCCTCTCTCTCTCTCTCTCTCTCTCTCTCTCTCTCTCTCTCTCTCTCTCTCTCTCTCTCTCTCTCTCTCTCTCTCTCTCTCAATCAGAAAAGTAATTCAGCACTAATCAGCTAAAACCGTATTTAGATTATCCTCCTGACTCCCGATTCTGGAAGATTAATTTTCTGGAAATTGATTTTTGAAGGTCGAATCATATCAAAGTTAATTGTCAATTTAGGGAAGCTCTTTTGGGTCACTTTTGTGTTCATTATAAAGACGCCTGTTGGCTGTCGCTGTTATGTTCATCGATTATAAATTGCTTTGTGATAATGTTTCAGAGATGAGTTTTGAGTGCGCGTGAATGGTCTGTTTTGAAATACGCATGAATGGTCTGTTTTTAAATTTAAATACGCGTGAATGGTCTGCTTTTAAATACGCATGAATGGTCTGTTTTTAAATACGCATGAGTGGTCTGTTTTTAAATACGCATGAGTGGTCTGTTTTTAAATTTAAATACGCGTGAATGGTGTGTTTTTAAATACGCATCAGTGGTCTGTTTTTAAATATGCAAGAATTGTCTGTTTTTAAATACGCACGAATGGTCTGTTTTTAAATACGCATGAGTGGTCTGTTTTTAAATTTAAATACGCGTGAATGGTGTGTTTTTAAATACGCATGAGTGGTCTGTTTTTAAATATGCAAGAATTGTCTGTTTTTAAATACGCACGAATGGTCTGTTTTTAAATACGTATGAATGGTCTGTTTTTAAATACGCACGAATGGTCTGTTTTAAAATACGCATGAATAGTCTGTTTTTAAACACGCATGAATTGTCTGTTTTTAAATTATTAGCATTCAAGAACATACATAGGTAGCTTGGTAATGCAAATGAATGAATTAGTACTTCTCTTTGATAAGGGACATGTCTTTCAGAGTGTGAAAGCTTTGTAAAATAGCCTAAATTTATAGATAAATAAAGCACAGTTATTCGAAACTAAGAAAATTTACTTGATTATGGAATGTGAGTTAGAAACAACCTATTCTAGATTCAATAGGCAGGGAACAATTACTTAATCTCTTAAATCACAACAGAAATTTAAACAATTATTGACAATCGATGGGATAAAGGCATCATTTCGAAATGACTAACTTATTATTATTATTATTATTATTATTATTATTATTATTATTTCAGTAGATGAAACCTATTCACATGTAACAAGCACGCTAAAGGGGCCATCGATTTGAAATTAGAACTTCCAAAGAATGTTGGCTTCAGCCTCCCACCGCAGCAGACCCCACACTGCAGCAGTAACTGATCAGGATACAGAGCCAGTGATTTTCCATCGCCCCGGGAGAGACGCGAACCCGCGACATCTGAATGACATTCCACGACACTAACCACTACACCAGCGGACCAGCTAAATATTTCTGAGTAAACAGAAGCCATTTTTATAGTCTAAGAATTCGCCATAACCCCTCCAAAGCTCTGTCATGGCTATTTGGTTCTCAAAGGTGACCACTAGCCACTGTTTCACTGCAGTAAACCTAATCGTTAAAGTTTAAGCTTCCTGGGATTAGAAGACTGATTGAATGTCTATTTTAAGAGGAAGAATGTGAAGTTGACAAGGCAAAGAATGTATGGAATTAGGAACTGACGAACCTTTAGATGTGAAGAGCAACCGAATGAACCTTCAACAAGGAAATAAATAGTCCAGATAATTTCAGTGATACCAGGAATTATAAATTATATCTATCTATCTATC
The DNA here is from genome assembly GCF_040412425.1 of Macrobrachium rosenbergii. Taxonomy (NCBI): domain Eukaryota; kingdom Metazoa; phylum Arthropoda; class Malacostraca; order Decapoda; family Palaemonidae; genus Macrobrachium; species Macrobrachium rosenbergii. The sequence continues at coordinate 18,519,780 of NC_089780.1, forward strand.
TATCTATCTATCTATCTATCTATCTATCTATCTATCTATGTATGTGAAAGGCAGATTAAAGGAATCACTATTGAGGCCACTGCCCTAAGTCAGACATCACTTGGAAGTTCTGCCTGCTTCAATTCTGAGTAATCTAAAAACCAGTCTTCCTCTTTGACATGAGAGGTAGAGAGAGAGAGAGAGAGAGATAGAGATAGAGAGAGAGAGTCTTGATGATAATACATCAACAATACAGAATGAACCAATTAAATAGTTCAGAGGTTGGAAATTCAAAAATCTTTGTGCCCTTTCTGATATCCATTAAGAAACATGGCGTTTATAAGAGTAAAAATGGAGTTAGGGAAATATCGACCACTACGACGAGGAAAAAGAGAGAGAGAGAGAGAGAGAGAGAGAGAGAGAGAGAGAGAGAGAGAGAGAGAGAGAGAGAGAGAAAGTCTTGATGGTAATACATGAGAATATAGAGATTAACCAGCTAAAGAGTTCAAAGGTTCAGAATATAAAATCTTTGATAGACCACTGCGACGAGAGAGAGAGAGAGAGAGAGAGAGAGAGAGAGAGAGAGAGAGAGAGAGAGAGAGAGAGAGAAAGCCTTGATGGTAATACATGAGAATATAAAGAATTAACCAGTTATAGAGTCCAAAGGTTCAAAATTTAAAATCTTTGATAGACCGCTACGACGAGAGAGAGAGAGAGAGAGAGAGAGAAAGTCTTGATGGTAATACATGAGAATATAAAGAATTAACCAGTTAAAGAGTTCAAAGGTTCAAAATCTAAAAAATTTGATAGACCACTACGACGAGAGAGAGAGAGAGAGAGAAAGTCTTGATGATAATACATGAGAAATAAAGAATTTACCAGCTAAAGAGTTCAAAGGTTCAAAATTTTAAAAATTTGATAGACCACTACGACGAGAGAGAGAGAGAGAGTTTGTTTATAGACTTCCGGTCCCTAACTTCCACTTCAGCTGCTCCATAGACGACAAATTCTTTTGATCCTTTTGCACTCGGGTTTTTATTCCCTTCATTTCCTTCTGAGCTTTTTATTCAGACCGGGCCATTTTTTTTCACTTGTTCAAGAGCGTCATTATTGCTCAGACTCGTTTGATGTCCGTTCAGTGTTTTCTCTTTTAATTCTGGGGAAATGTTTTCGGTGTTCAAATATTTAGTGTAGTCGGGTTAGATGACTAGTATTTTTACCTGCTAAGGGACTATCACACAATCTCCAAGTAAAACTGGATATTAGATATTAATCAACTTTTTGAAAATTATCCCAAACATGGGATTATCCCTTACATGGGTCTGTGGGACGCTGTGCTGTTAATGATACAGGTTTGCTACAAGTTGAAGTTTGTATTCAAGGCCTCGAGAAATTCCGGTAAGCGTACTGATGTTTTCAAACTGCTTGTACGAGTATATATGTATGGCATAAGTTGTCGACGTGTTTACGACATGTAGTGTGGACGCACCTTAAGATGACAGTCAGGAAGTGTCTAATAATAAACATCTTGCATTAACAGACTAACGGCTGTAAATTTTAAGGCTTCAGATGAGATGTGACTCATAAAGTAATATGAGGTAAAAAAAAACTGTACTGAATGGTAATAAAAAAAAAACTGTTCCTCTGTATTTTATAAATTTAAATTTTTGAAACTGCAAGACCGAAACCCATTTGAACTGGTAAAAATTGACAGAAACTGATTGAATTGGGCTGAACGTCTTTATGGGGGTAATGCAAATATTTTCAAATCTACTTAGGTTTAAGAGAGAGAGAGGTGTTTTTTGTTTTAGAATAAGCGCTCTTGCTCTTTGAGCAGCCCGTATAATGGAGCAATCCGTGAGATAGAAAAAAAGATTTTGGCGGTTAAGAGAGAGAGAGAGAGAGAGAGAAAGAGAGATAATGAAATAGTCTATCTTTTTCGTTAATTCATTAATGAAAAAAGGTGGAGGAAAGCGTCAAGGAGAAGCCTTTAGGAATCAATCCCCTCTTTGTCCTTCGAAAACAGCTTGCGACTTAAAGGGGTCACCTCGTCCAAATTGGTCTTTTTCCTTTACTTGCCTTTCATTCTATAGAAAGCTCCGGTCCTTTCATTTTCCTAGAGAAGAGAAGGCAAGGGGAGAGAGAGACAGACTTCACAGACATGCAGCCAGGTAACGGGAATCACAAATCCAAGAATTTCAAGCCGAAATGGACGTGTAAACTAGCATACAGACATTCAAAGCCCCTTCAGAAGACTGATGATGACCGAGCTCTGCAAGCAGAGCAGAAGCTGGTAATGTGCACCAGATGAAACGCATCTTCCAACCTTTTCTGATTTCCCACATAATCTTTGAATGCTAGAACATGCGTTTATATACCAGGTCCCCTGATCATTACGAATGGACAGGGTTATTCAGAGTGTCCTTACTCCGTGTGACGTCATTCCGAAGCGAATGCCAAGGATCAAAGACGCGCCTGTACTTTGAACCTCAGTCATTCATGGGGCACCTCTCAGTGGGATTAGGCTAGTCTGTCGTCTTTCCATGTCGACTGCTGTCAGACCGCTGATTTGCCTCTGGTTACGTAGTAGGTTACAGCCATAATTTAATGAAATTCTCTCTCTCTCTCTCTCTCTCTCTCTCTCTCTCTCTCTCTCTCTCTCTAGCCGCGAGAATCTTTCTTTTGTCTGTCTCATAGATTGCTCCACTGACGGGCTGCTCAGAGAGCAAGAGCCCGTGCCAACATAAGACTGGCTTGTTCGTAAACAAAAACACCTCTCTCTCTCTCTCTCTCTCTCTCTCTCTCTCTCTCTCTCTCTCTCTCTCTCTCTTTTAACCGCCAGAATCTTTTTTTTTCATCTCACTTATTGCTCCATCTACGGTTTGCTCAGAGAGCAAGAGCCCGCGTCAGGATAGGACTGGTTTACTCTGAAACAAAAACACTCTCTCTCTCTCTCTCTCTCTCTCTCTCTCTCTCTCTCTCTCTCTCTCTCTCTCTCTCTCTCGTGCCATCTTTATCATCCTCCTCTGAAGCTCTTATTCAAAGCCTCTCGAGTTATTTCCTACCGGCATTGACCTTCTTACTTGCAAGTCCAATCCACTTCCTTTTCACTCACAATTTCTGTTTCCTGGTATGTCGATGAATTGTCTCTCCCCTTGTCTTCTCTCGTATGGGAAAACGAAAGGAGCAAAGGTCTCTATGGAGTGAAAGGCGAGAGAAAGAGAAGACTAATTCGAACGAGGCCAGCCCTCGAAAGTCGTGAGCCATTTTCAGAGTACGAGGACGGGATTGGTTCCTATGGTCTTCTCGTAGACACTTTCTTTGTTCTCAATTTTTTCATTGGTGGATTACTGTTTTTTCTGTCTCATTTTTTTTAATTAACACATAAATATAACTTTGAAATTTCGTTGTTGAAATGGAAACCTGAATATAAATATTTATGTATTTTTAGTTTTCTGTAAAAGAAAACTATTGTGCCGGCTTTGTCTGTCTGTCCGCACTTTTTTCCGTCCGCCCTCAGATCTTAAAAACTACTGAGGCTAGAGGGCTGCAAATTGGTAGGTTGATCATCCACCCTCCAATCATCAAACATACCAAATTGCAGCCCTCTAGCCCCGGTAGTTTTTATTTTATTTAAGGTTAAAGTTAGCCATAATCGTTCTTCTGGCAATATAGGACGGGCCAGCACCGGACCGTGAGTAAAGATTCATGAGCCGCGGCTCATACAGCATTATACCGAGACCACCGAAAGATAGATCTGTTTTCGGTGGCCTTGATTATACGCTGTAGCGGCTGTACAGAAAACTCGATTGCGTCGAAGAAACTTCGGCGAATTTTTTACTTATTTGTAGTTATTATTCTCTTCGACATTTTGTTAATACATTTAACAATATTTGTCTAATTCTCATCGAGGCTGTACGCCTTAAACTCTTCTTAATGTGTTAAGGGAACTGATAGTAATCTCATGACGTTCATTTAGACTTTATAAAATTCCTTCATCAAGACAAGAAACTCACGGTTCTATAATAAAAAACATTGCTGTGATTTTTTTCGTCATTCGCAAGTATTACCTATCATAAATAATTCTACAGCGAATTCACTCCTTCAAGCTTCGTTCAATCATCTTTGGTAATCTTATCAAATATAAAACGAGAAATATCTTGTGAAAGTTTTGGGTATTATTAAAGAGAGAAAACGTTGCTGCTTTAGAAAGCAGGAACCCTCTCGTTTTATTTCACCCTACCTCAGGCGGGTGACTCCTCCTCCTCCTCCTCCTCCTCCTCCTCCTCCTCCTCCTCCTCCTCCTCCTCCTCCACCACCTCCGTCTCCTCTTCCTCCTGCTCCAACACGCCTTTGATGCCTTAATCTCCAAAAGGTTGCTCATCGTTTTTATGGCTTTTTAGCCTTAATCATCTTTGATTAATAATTCATCCTGGACCAAAGCCTTCCTCCCCTAATCTCCCCCAATCTCCACCATCCCCGGGACCCACCTTCCCCCCACCGGGGAGACTCCTTCCGCTTTCTGTTCCCCTGTGCTAACATGGTTTGTACCGGCTCCGTCATTCTTCTAAGTTATTTCTTTGTTCTTTCGTTGCTTGTGTCCAGTATGAGGGAGGAATTTTTTTTATTTGTGTATTATTTTTTCTTCTGTAAGGAATGTTCAGTTTACTATTTTTTTTTTTTTTACTCGGGATGGGGTTTGGCTTTAAAGGGTTGTTTTAATGCAAGTCTTCGTTGGATTTCATAGTTTCAGTTATTTGCATTTTTATTTTTTGTATTATTAAGCCTGCTTTAGAGAGTAGGAATCTCTCGTTTATCATAGTGTTCCTCCTCCTCCTCCTCCTCCTCCTCCTCCTCCTCCTCCTCCTCCTCCTCCTCCTCCTCCTCCTCCTCCTTCCCTTCCCAGTGTCTCCTACAGGGGTCCTTCCTACTCGCCTTTGATGCCTTAATCTCCAATGGGTGCTCATCATTTTATGGCTCAATCAGCTCCCGTTCATAATTCATCAGGACTAACCCACCCCCCCTTTCTTCTTCCCATACCCCACCCCCCACCGGCACGATTCTAATACACAAGGTCCCTCCGTTTCTTTTCTCTTTACTAACATCGTTTTTGTTTTCCTTCTAACATTCTTTTAAGTGGCCATTTTAAAATATTGTTCTTGCATTGTATGTGCTGAATTTAACGCAAAGATTTTTCTTTGTTTACATATTGTTTTCCTGTTTGTTTCAGTATATTAGAGATTGTTGCGTTTTTCTTGATTTTTTTTTTTTAGTTTCTCAGTTTTTCACTCGACATTGGAACGTACATAAATTTCCCTACCATGTAAGTGAATGTTCCTGTTATGTATTTGAATGCTTAATCTCTCCATAAATTCAAACAGTCTTCACTAAATATTTTGTAGATGTGTATACAAGCGTATAAACATAACTAACACTAATGAACATTGACTCAAGTACTTCAGGAATTTTAGATGACCTGTCAACATGAACACGGTCATTTAAAAACCTATACCATTATCTGTTTGTAATGTCTGACACCGTTCCGTTCATTCTGCCCTACCTCAAGTTGCTTAATCTTCCCACTTTCGTCACTTCTCCCTCCTCCTCCTCCTCCTCCTCCTCCTCCTCCAACACATCTTTGACGCTTCAGTCTCCTAAAGGTAAGGTTGCTTATCGTTGCCAAGGCTTTTATTTTTTTACATTAATCAGCACTGCTTAGTAATTCACATGGCCCCAAACCCGTTCTTCCCTTTCCACCAAATTCCTCCATCCCAGGGAACCGTCCCACCTCCCTCCCCCATCCCCACCCCACTTTGGAGGATGGAAAGGCTTTAGTCCACATACGCACTCTTTGCTTTTCGTACACAACCCCCCAACCCCACCCCCGTCTGCTTTCTCTTCCTCCCTCGCAAGCATCATTTATCTTTGGCTCCATCAATCTCTCGGTCTTCGATGTGTATAGCCTTATTCTTTTACCGCCAGGGAAGAATATGAGACAAAGAATTTTATATCTTTATTTTCTGTTTTGGTTTGGGATAATTTGTCTTTTTCCTCTTATTGGTCAGAATTTTTTCTGGCTTAGCCACATTTTATTACGTTTAGCCTCTTTTGGGAAGATTCAGAGTTCCTTAAAATTTTACATTTAACACTTTTAAAAAAATTTTGTACAAACATTTCTGAACCCAAAGCCAAAAGCCACATATTTTTTTAAGAGCTACTTTGTCAGTTCTTTATGAATATGGCAGATTATCAGTCTTCCCTCTCAAGTAGTTTGGCATACCGGCTTAGGCCTAGGCCTAGGCCTAGACTTTCGTCAGTAACTATGAACGACCAGATGGGTATGAAACACCTTGTAATATACAGCTTATAAATATGTCAAATTATCAGCATTTCTCTCTATTGGCATACCAGCTTAGGCCTAGTCCTAGGCCTATACTTATCAGTAACTATTAACGAGCAGATGGTATTAGTCCTAGGCCTAGGCTTTTATCAGTAACTCTTAACGAATGGCAGGTATATGAAACATCTTAGGACCTACAAGTACAGGAAATGTCTCTTCCCCAATTTCCCAGAAAGGAATATGTAACAAATATGTATAAAAACATCTGGTAGAATTGGTTCTTCTTTGGAGATAGCTGACGAATGGCGGAACGAAGTCCATCGCCCCTCCACGTTGACCAAAACTGACGTCATCAGAGATCAAACACTTTGACCCTCAGTTTGTTCCTCTCAGCAGACTGGGTCTGTCATCTGTTTGCACAGACTCGTACTAAATGAAGTGAGCTTTGGTTAGGTTAGATATGGTAATTAGCTGGGTTTTATAAGGGCTTGGGCTGTTTCTAACGAATCTGTCCAAAGTGGACAGTCACATACTTTTAACTGCTTCAGTGGCCTGTGAACTCATTTGGGCTTGGTAATGAAGTTTCATATGACTGGGAAAATAAAGCTTTCAAATGGATAACGGTTATTTATATACTTTGAGGGGATAACACTGGTTGATATTGAATGTTAATATTGAAATTTATATATCGATATTGAAACTAGGTTGAGGTACACAAAAGTATTGTTTTGGATGAAATTATTCCAAGAACAACTTGTTCTGTTATTTTGAATTTGAATACACAGAATCTAACATTACGCAATATAAATTTGAAATAACAAAATAAATTATATTGTTCCTGTATGAAATTGCAAAATTCAGAATAACGAATTTATAATGATAAATTGCCCATTTATTCACTCATCATAATACCTTACACTTTCTCATTATTGCATTTGAATCTCAAGATAATGAGTAAGTATTTGAGATAGATAAGTGATTTTACATATGAATATTTTAAGCAGTGAAGGATTATGTTGTAACCAAAAAGTGTCAAATTTGAATTAACGTTTTGTTCTGTTTAGACCATTTGAGTAAAATGATGTATTTGGCTCATCAGTGCTATTTTTTAAATATATATATATATATATATATATATATATATATATATATATATATATATATATATATATATATATATATATATATATATATATATATATATTTATATATATATATATATATATATATATATATATTATATATATATATATATATATATATATATATATATATATATATATATACTACTTACTACAAAAGGAACTAAAGTTTTTATCTTAAATGTATTTTCTTTTTAATACAATAAAAACTAACGAATTTTGAAAGGCTGGCAATCATACTATTTTACAGGCTAAAAACGTGATTTCAGAATTCTGATTCATAAATAAACAAAAAAGGACTGTGATTATTATGACTATTTTTTTCTCCAGCATTAAACTTTGTCGTAGAAAATGTCAGCAATTATCCGCTGAGCTACATACGGAACTTCAGGTCACAAAAAAATATATTTTCATAAAAAAAAATAATTTCATGAAAAAATATTTTCATGAACTGCCAGAAATTTTCATATTTGAGTCAGAGTTCCCAGAATTGGTATTTTTAATTGAAAAAGTTGGTCGTCGACATTGGCACTTTTTTGACATTCGGAAATATGTATATGTATGAATGCATGTATATATGTATATATATATATGTATATATATGATAATATAAATAAATAATATATATATATATATATACACACATATACAAAACACTAAAAGTACTTCATAAAGAAACATGTTTCTCCCACAGCGAAATAGGGAAGCGGCAGTGACGACCAACTTTTTCAATTAAAAGCAGCAGTTCTAAAACGTCCCGGGACTCAAATATGAATTTTTTTTTTTTTTTTTTTTTTTTTTTTTTTTTGTTAGTTCATCAAAAATAACCCAGAGGTGTCCCGTAGCTCAGGGGGAAAATTGTTGACTTTTCCATTCATTTCTACGACAAAGTTTCCCCGTGACAAATATATGGTTCGTGTTAGGTTCGTTCCCTAAATATTGTGGTTCCTAACTCTTCAGATTATGCGGTACTTATTTTGTATCAGGGAAAGACACGATTATGAAAAACCTTGTATAGATTTAAATGATTCAAAAACAGTTATAATTCCCCTTGGATGTAAATTATTCCCAAGGTACAGTGAACTATTTATGGTTTAATATTTGCGAATCTAAAGCCACGCATGTATGAATGACAAAAATCCACGAGTATCTACACATAAGGAGACCGAGAGTCACAATAAACAGCCCATCTCTTGAAAACATACCTAATTACTCAAATGTAACGTGACCACAGATCACTTTATTTAATAGCGGGCTGAATCAACAGAGGTCCTGGACTAATCTCACTGAGAGGAGTCACCTGAAAGGCAAGGGTAGGTCAAAGTATACTGTGTCTTTGATCCTTGGCCTTCTCTTGGGCAAAGGGAGAGGGAGAGAGACTGGGGGACTTAATTCCCCCCCCCTTCCCCTCCCCCCAGCTTTATCAACCGTCTATACTGAAGAGCGAATTCCACCGAATGAGAACACGCTAAATAGCTTTATACCCATTTGCAGTTGCCAGTTGGCTATGTTCTCTCTCTCTCTCTCTCTCTCTCTCTCTCTCTGTAGTCGTTAAGTTACGTATTTGCAATGTTCCACTCTCATACGGCTCTCTCTCTCTCTCTCTCTGTGTGTGTGTGTGTGTGTGTGTGTGTGTGTGTGTGTGTAGTTGTTAAATTAAATATTTGCAATGTTTCATTTTCTATACGATACTTCATTGCACTCTCTCTCTCTCTCTCTCTCTCTCTCTCTCTCTCTCTCTCTCTCTCTCTCTCTCTCTGTGTGTGTGTGTAGTTGTTAAATTACATATTTGCAATGTTTCATTTTCTATCTTGATACTTCATTGCTCCTCTCTCTCTCTCTCTCTCTCTCTCTGAATAAATAAGAATAAAAGTATTTTTATTTTTAAAAATGTTTAAAAACTTTTCTCTCTCTCTCTTTAATCTTGCCAAAATATGGAATATATATATAAAATATATGATATATATATATATATATATATATATATATATATATATATATATATATATATATACCTATTACTCTCCTCCCAAGCTCCTCTAAACTCTCGTCCCAAGGCCCTTCGTAATTTACTGTCGCCTGCAAAAATTCTCCTCAGTTGTAGATCTTATAGGAATTGTTATCGTATGAATAAATAAGAATAAAAGTATTTTTATTTTTAAAAATGTTTAAAAAGACTTTTTGTAAACTCATACTCCCTCAGTGTTGTGTAATGTCCAATAGCAATTTACAAAATATGGAATATATATATAAAAATATATGAAATATATATATATATATATATATATATATATATATATATATATATATATATATATACTGTATATATATTTATATATTTATTTATTTATTTAATTAGGTATATGAATATATACATGTATAGGTATAAGCATATATATGTATATGTATATATATATATAAGTATAAACATATATATATATGTGTGATCATATTTTTCACAGAACTCAGAGAAGGCAGCTGCAGTGACGACCAACTTTTTAATTAAAAGTAACAGTTCTGAAACGTCGAGACTCAAATATGAATTTCTGGTAGTTCATGAAAATATATTTTTTCGTGACCCGGAGGCGCGGTGTGGCAAAGGAAAAAAACTGTTGATTTTTGTTTTTTGTTTTTTTTTTTTTACGACAAAGTTCCGCTTGACGTAAATATAATCTTTGTAAAATTCGTTTATGGGTCAGTTTTTTTTTTAAAGCCTATGTTTAGAGTTTGTGTAAACAACGCGGTTTCTGTGCTTTTGAATTTTGGTTATTTGTTTTGTGTATAGAATAAAACTGTTACAATACCTTCAACTTTTGTTAATTTGTTTTGTATCAGCGGATGAAAGTGTTACAATACCTTCAACTTTTGTTAATTTGTTTTGTATCAGCGGATGAAAGTGTTACAATACCTTCAACTTTTGTTAATTTGTTTTGTATCAGCGGATGAAAGTGTTACAATACCTTCAACTTTTGTTAATTTGTTTTGTATCAACGGATGAAAGTGTTACAATACCTTCAACTTTTGTTAATTTGTTTTGTATCAGCGGATGAAAGTGTTACAATACCTTCAACTTTTGTTAATTTGTTTTGTATCAGCGGATGAAAGTGTTACAATACCTTCAACTTTTGTTAATTTGTTTTGTATCAACGGATGAAAGTGTTACAATACCTTCAACTTTTGTTAATTTGTTTTGTATCAGCGGATGAAAGTGTTACAATACCTTCAACTTTTGTTAATTTGTTTTGTATCAGCGGATGAAAGTGTTACAATACCTTCAACTTTTGTTAATTTGTTTTGTATCAGCGGATGAAAGTGTTACAATACCTTCAACTTTTGTTAATTTGTTTTGTATCAACGGATGAAAGTGTTACAATACCTTCAACTTTTGTTAATTTGTTTTGTATCAGCGGATGAAAGTGTTACAATACCTTCAACTTTTGTTAATTTGTTTTGTATCAACGGATGAAAGTGTTACAATACCTTCAACTTTTGTTAATTTGTTTTGTATCAGCGGATGAAAGTGTTACAATACCTTCAACTTTTGTTAATTTGTTTTGTATCAACGGATGAAAGTGTTACAATACCTTCAACTTTTGTTAATTTGTTTTGTATCAGCGGATGAAAGTGTTACAATACCTTCAACTTTTGTTAATTTGTTTTGTATCAACGGATGAAAGTGTTACAATACCTTCAACTTTTGTTAATTTGTTTTGTATCAGCGGATGAAAGTGTTACAATACCTTCAACTTTTGTTAATTTGTTTTGTATCAGCGGATGAAAGTGTTACAATACCTTCAACTTTTGTTAATTTGTTTTGTATCAACGGATGAAAGTGTTACAATACCTTCAACTTTTGTTAATTTGTTTTGTATCAGTTAATTTGCGGATGAAAGTGTTACAATACCTTCAACTTTTGTTAATTTGTTTTGTATCAGCGGATGAAAGTGTTACAATACCTTCAACTTTTGTTAATTTGTTTTGTATCAGCGGACTTTTGTTAAAAACGGATGAAAGTGTTACAATACCTTCAACTTTTGTTAATTTGTTTTGTATCAACGGATGAAAGTGTTACAATACCTTCAACTTTTGTTAATTTGTTTTGTATCAGCGGATGAAAGTGTTACAATACCTTCAACTTTTGTTAATTTGTTTTGTATCAACGGATGAAAGTGTTACAATACCTTCAACTTTTGTTAATTTGTTTTGTATCAGCGGATGATGAAAGTGTTACAATACCTTCAACTTTTGTTAATTTGTTTTGTATCAACGGATGAAAGTGTTACAATACCTTCAACTTTTGTTAATTTGTTTTGTATCAGCGGATGAAAGTGTTACAATACCTTCAACTTTTGTTAATTTGTTTTGTATCAACGGATGAAAGTGTTACAATACCTTCAACTTTTGTTAATTTGTTTTGTATCAACGGATGAAAGTGTTACAATACCTTCAACTTTTGTTAATTTGTTTTGTATCAGCGGATGAAAGTGTTACAATACCTTCAACTTTTGTTAATTTGTTTTGTATCAACGGATGAAAGTTTTACAATACCTTCAACTTTTGTTAATTTGTTTTGTATCAGCGGATGAAAGTGTTACAATACCTTCAACTTTTGTTAATTTGTTTTGTATCAGCGGATGAAAGTGTTACAATACCTTCAACTTTTGTTAATTTGTTTTGTATCAACGGATGAAAGTGTTACAATACCTTCAACTTTTGTTAATTTGTTTTGTATCAGCGGATGAAAGTGTTACAATACCTTCAACTTTTGTTAATTTGTTTTGTATCAACGGATGAAAGTGTTACAATACCTTCAACTTTTGTTAATTTGTTTTGTATCAGCGGATGAAAGTGTTACAATACCTTCAACTTTTGTTAATTTGTTTTGTATCAACGGATGAAAGTGTTACAATACCTTCAACTTTTGTTAATTTGTTTTGTATCAACGGATGAAAGTGTTACAATACCTTCAACTTTTGTTAATTTGTTTTGTATCAGCGGATGAAAGTGTTACAATACCTTCAACTTTTGTTAATTTGTTTTGTATCAGCGGATGAAAGTGTTACAATACCTTCAACTTTTGTTAATTTGTTTTGTATCAACGGATGAAAGTGTTACAATACCTTCAACTTTTGTTAATTTGTTTTGTATCAGCGGATGAAAGTGTTACAATACCTTCAACTTTTGTTAATTTGTTTTGTATCAGCGGATGAAAGTGTTACAATACCTTCAACTTTTGTTAATTTGTTTTGTATCAGCGGATGAAAGTGTTACAATACCTTCAACTTTTGTTAATTTGTTTTGTATCAGCGGATGAAAGTGTTACAATACCTTCAACTTTTGTTAATTTGTTTTGTATCAGCGGATGAAAGTGTTACAATACCTTCAACTTTTGTTAATTTGTTTTGTATCAACGGATGAAAGTGTTACAATACCTTCAACTTTTGTTAATTTGTTTTGTATCAGCGGATGAAAGTGTTACAATACCTTCAACTTTTGTTAATTTGTTTTGTATCAGCGGATGAAAGTGTTACAATACCTTCAACTTTTGTTAATTTGTTTTGTATCAACGGATGAAAGTGTTACAATACCTTCAACTTTTGTTAATTTGTTTTGTATCAACGGATGAAAGTGTTACAATACCTTCAACTTTTGTTAATTTGTTTTGTATCAGCGGATGAAAGTGTTACAATACCTTCAACTTTTGTTAATTTGTTTTGTATCAGCGGATGAAAGTGTTACAATACCTTCAACTTTTGTTAATTTGTTTTGTATCAACGGATGAAAGTGTTACAATACCTTCAACTTTTGTTAATTTGTTTTGTATCAACGGATGAAAGTGTTACAATACCTTCAACTTTTGTTAATTTGTTTTGTATCAGCGGATGAAAGTGTTACAATACCTTCAACTTTTGTTAATTTGTTTTGTATCAGCGGATGAAAGTGTTACAATACCTTCAACTTTTGTTAATTTGTTTTGTATCAGCGGATGAAAGTGTTACAATACCTTCAACTTTTGTTAATTTGTTTTGTATCAACGGATGAAAGTGTTACAATACCTTCAACTTTTGTTAATTTGTTTTGTATCAGCGGATGAAAGTGTTACAATACCTTCAACTTTTGTTAATTTGTTTTGTATCAGCGGATGAAAGTGTTACAATACCTTCAACTTTTGTTAATTTGTTTTGTATCAACGGATGAAAGTGTTACAATACCTTCAACTTTTGTTAATTTGTTTTGTATCAGCGGATGAAAGTGTTACAATACCTTCAACTTTTGTTAATTTGTTTTGTATCAACGGATGAAAGTGTTACAATACCTTCAACTTTTGTTAATTTGTTTTGTATCAGCGGATGAAAGTGTTACAATACCTTCAACTTTTGTTAATTTGTTTTGTATCAACGGATGAAAGTGTTACAATACCTTCAACTTTTGTTAATTTGTTTTGTATCAACGGATGAAAGTGTTACAATACCTTCAACTTTTGTTAATTTGTTTTGTATCAGCGGATGAAAGTGTTACAATACCTTCAACTTTTGTTAATTTGTTTTGTATCAGCGGATGAAAGTGTTACAATACCTTCAACTTTTGTTAATTTGTTTTGTATCAACGGATGAAAGTGTTACAATACCTTCAACTTTTGTTAATTTGTTTTGTATCAACGGATGAAAGTGTTACAATACCTTCAACTTTTGTTAATTTGTTTTGTATCAGCGGATGAAAGTGTTACAATACCTTCAACTTTTGTTAATTTGTTTTGTATCAGCGGATGAAAGTGTTACAATACCTTCAACTTTTGTTAATTTGTTTTGTATCAGCGGATGAAAGTGTTACAATACCTTCAACTTTTGTTAATTTGTTTTGTATCAGCGGATGAAAGTGTTACAATACCTTCAACTTTTGTTAATTTGTTTTGTATCAGCGGATGAAAGTGTTACAATACCTTCAACTTTTGTTAATTTGTTTTGTATCAGCGGGATGTTACAATACTCAACTTTTGTTAAAAGTGTTACAATACCTTCAACTTTTGTTAATTTGTTTTGTATCAGCAGATGAAAGTGTTACAATACCTTCAACTTTTGTTAATTTGTTTTGTATCAGCGGATGAAAGTGTTACAATACCTTCAACTTTTGTTAATTTGTTTTGTATCAGCGGATGAAAGTGTTACAATACCTTCAACTTTTGTTAATTTGTTTTGTATCAGCGGATGAAAGTGTTACAATACCTTCAACTTTTGTTAATTTGTTTTGTATCAGCGGATGAAAGTGTTACAATACCTTCAACTTTTGTTAATTTGTTTTGTATCAACGGATGAAAGTGTTACAATACCTTCAACTTTTGTTAATTTGTTTTGTATCAACGGATGAAAGTGTTACAATACCTTCAACTTTTGTTAATTTGTTTTGTATCAACGGATGAAAGTGTTACAATACCTTCAACTTTTGTTAATTTGTTTTGTATCAACGGATGAAAGTGTTACAATACCTTCAACTTTTGTTAATTTGTTTTGTATCAACGGATGAAAGTGTTACAATACCTTCAACTTTTTTGTTAATTTGTTTTGTATCAACGGATGAAAGTGTTACAATACCTTCAACTTCAACTTTTGCTAATTTGTTTTGTATCAACGGATGAAAGTGTTACAATACCTTCAACTTTTGTTAATTTGTTTTGTATCAACGGATGAAAGTGTTACAATACCTTCAACTTTTGTTAATTTGTTTTGTATCAACGGATGAAAGTGTGTTACAATACCTTCAACTTTTGCTAATTTGTTTTGTATCAACGGATGAAAGTGTTACAATACCTTCAACTTTTGTTAATTTGTTTTGTATCAACGGATGAAAGTGTTACAATACCTTCAACTTTTGTTAATTTGTTTTGTATCAACGGATGAAAGTGTTACAATACCTTCAACTTTTGCTAATTTGTTTTGTATCAACGGATGAAAGTGTTACAATACCTTCAACTTTTGTTAATTTGTTTTGTATCAGCGGATGAAAGTGTTACGATACCTTCGACTTTTGTTAATTAGTGTTGTATCAGCGGATGAAAGTGTTACGATACCTTCAACTTTTGTTAATTAGTTTTGTATCACCGGATGAAAGTGTTACGATACCTTCAACTTTTGTTCATTTATTTTGTATTAATGAATGAAATTGTTACAAAATCTGTAGATTTTGTTCATTTGTTTTGTATCAACGGATGAAATTCTTACAAAATCTCCAGATTTTTTCATTTGTTTTGTATGAACGGGTGAAACAATTGCAAAGTTTAAATGTAAGCAACACACGACACAGAACTACCAAACTGCCAACACTCCTAATGTCAGAAAAGACTCAACTCCGTTCATTCTCTCTTCGCCATAAACCTATATCAGTTATTATATTAAATCATTTATGAATACGATTATCCAGAGTTCCGAACAATTAAACAAACTGTGAGTAATCTGTCGGTAATTCCATTTGATATCTGTGACTCACATGTAATCGTGAAAAAAGTTCGAAACATCATGTTGAGCAATACGGATTTGCTCTTTAAATATACTGTACCTTCGTGTGCATATTACCAGTCGACTTTGCGCTATGTTAGGTCTTTATGATTCTGAATTAGAAGTAACATAAGCAGGGCAGTTGTAATGCTTTTTTTTTTTTTTTGTAAAGATACTTTTATTTATCTCACCAAACTTCCAATAATTTTATGAGTTTTTAACCTGGCCATTCGACATTCCACATTTTAATGTTTTACTTATTCAAAATAGATTAAATTTTAAGAATAGTCTGTTTAAGAAAGGATTTATATATATATATATATATATATATATATATATATATATATATATATATATATATATATATATATATATCTATACACTACACACACACACACACACACACACACACACACATATATATATATATATATATATATATATATATATATATATATATATATATATATATATATATATATATATATATATATATATATATATATATATATATATATATAATATATATATATATAATATATATATAATATATATATATATATATATATATATATACATATATACATATATACTAGAGCTCTGCAGGTTATAATTACTACTAAACCTGATTCATTCATTCTCAAAATAATACCAAAAGGGTCTTCACTTTGAGCTAAAGCTCTATGACCTTCTAAAGGCTTATATAGTAGCAGGCTTCTTGGAACGTTCTGAAAATGCTGCTTTTCCCTTCAAAATAAGCCTGCGTCGTGTGCCTATTCTTGTTGCGTCTGTTTTGCTGCCTTTCCTCACATTTCCTTGATTCCTTTGGAATAGTTATGGCATATAAATTTGTCGTCTCGATAGGACCACCTTTCAGTTCTTCTTACCATGACAACTTCCGATTGTCTACTATATAGTAACAAGTAAAAAATGCGCCGAAGTTCCTTCGGAGCAATCGAGTTTTCTGTACAGCCGCTACAGCGTACAGTCGAGGCCACCGAAAATAGATCTATCTTTCGGTGGTCTCGGCATAATGCTGTATGAGCCGCGGCCTATGAAACTTGAACCACGGGCCGGTGGTGGCATATCATATATCGTTCCCAGAAGCAGGATTATGGCTAGTTTTAACCTTAAATAAAATAAAAACTACCGAGGCTAGAGGGCTGCAATTTGGTAAGTTTGATGAGTGGAGGGTGTATGACCAACATGCCAATTTGCAGCCCTCTAGCCTCAGTAGTTTTTAAGATCTGAGGGAGGACAGAAAAAGTGCGGACAGAATAAAGTGCGGACGGACAAACAAAGCCGGCAAAATAGTTTTCATTTACAGAAAACTAAAAGATGACGTTATAATTTGCAGCTGTTAATGGTCCAAAGCATCCAAGTTTCTCCAGAAAATCTTCGAAATACCTCAAGAGTTGTTTTCAACCTTTCTGGAGAGGAGGAGTGATAGCAAGGAAACACAGCAGACCAACATCTTTACGAAAATATTCACAAAAATTGAGGACCACTTAAATTTCATAATTTCACGTTCGTACAGGCCCACAAGTACAACATTTGTACTTATATGCATATATACATACACAGACACACATATGTATGTATGTATGTATGTACTGTATGTATGTTCGTTGCTTATTTGTCTCCAGCCACAAAAGTATATCCATGTACCTATATACTTATACACACAGATACACACACATATGTATGTATATATATATATATATATATATATATATATATATATATATATATATATATATATGTATGTATGTATTTAAGTTGTTTATTTGCCTCCAGCCACGAAAGTGTATCCGCGTACTGGAACACACTCCCCTCGCGTGCTTTCAAAGTCGCCTCCACCACACATAAAGGCGCCCCCGCCTTCTTCTTCTTCTTCTAACTCTCCGGCAACAGGACAAAGGAACAAAAGCCCCGAAGAAGCTGGTTTACAGTAAATAACTCGAAATTGCCTTCTATATCTCGCGCGAACGGCGCGGGGGGACTTTTCGGTGCCACTTCCCACCGGCCTTTTGGCACTGGTAATCAAGACGTATCGCCGAATAAAACTCTTTTCCTTGAATTTGTTAACTGCCTAAATGGCTCCGTGGGATTTTTCCACCCCTCCCGCCCTCCCGCCTTCCCGCCCGCGAGCCATTCGTCTTGCGACGCAAACTCGATTTATTGGTGGGTGATGACGGGCGCCTACGGACCTAAAAGAAATAAAAAATGAAAGAAAGAAAGTAGAAAGTTAAGAATTAGACGGAGTGTCTTGTCATTCAGGGCTACGGTCCTAAAGTAAAAAATAAATAAATAAAAAGAAGAGAAAGATTGCCGGGGTATCTTGTAGTTGAGAGCCTACGGACCTAAAGTAAGAACAAAAAATAGACGCGGTATCTAGTAGGCCTATATTGAGCGCTAACGGACCTAAAGTAAAAAAAAAATAGACGCGGTATCTAGTACGCCTATATTGAGCGCCTACGGACCTAAACTAAAAGATAAAGATTCAGTCTTGTATATTGAGCGCCTGCGGACCTAAAGTAAAAAAAAAAAATAGACGCATATATTGAGCCTTTACGAAGCTAGTTAAAAAAAATAGATGCGCTCTCTAGTATATTGAGCGGCTATTGGACCTAAAGTAAAAAAAAAAAAAAAAAAAAAGATGAGGTGTCTAGTATATTGAGCGCTTACGGACCTAAACTAAAAAGTAAAAAAAGACTCGTACATTAAAGCTCTACGGCCCTAAAATAAAAAAAAAACAAAAAAATTAAAAATAGCTGTCTAGTATATTGAGTGCCTACGGACCTAAACTATAAAGATAAAAAATAGACGCTGTGTCTAATCTATTGAGCGCCTACGGATCTAAACTAAAAAAAAAAAAAATAGACGCTGTGTCTAATATATTGAGCGCCTACGGATCTAAACTAAAAAAAAAAAAAATAGAAGCTGTGTCTAATATATTGAGCGCCTACGGATCTAAACTAAAAAAAAAAAAATAGACGCTGTGTCTAATATATTGAGCGCCTACGGATCTAAACTAAAAAAAAAAAAAATAGACGCTGTGTCTAGTATATTGAGCGCCTACGGACCTAAAAAAAAAAAAAAAAAAAAATAGACGCTGGGTCTAGTATCCAATGCAGCACGAATGAACTCGTGCTTGAGAATATCACAATATTCACGTAACAAGGTGAGCGAAAACCGGGACTTTCAACGAGTATTTTCGTAGTTTATTCTACTTTTTTAAGTTCACACTTAGTATACTGAGCGCCTACGGACCAAAAAAAAAAAAAAAAAAAATAGACTCGGTATCTAGTATATTGAACGCCCACGGACTTAAAGGAAAAAGATGGGATGCATATCCTGTGGGCGGCTGTAACTTCAGCTAGACGCGGCGTCTCGTATATTAGGATGTTTCTAGATTTATAGGCTTTAATTCGTATTCCCTTTTGGCCGCGTTCAGTTTCCTCTCTCTCTCTCTCTCTCTCTCTCTCTCTCTCTCTCTCTCTCTCTCTCTCTCTCTCTCTCTCTCTCGCTTTGAGTCACTCTCTTATTTCTTCCCCGCGTTCGGAAAGTGGGACGATCATTTATTTGCTAGTGTTTGTAGATACTGACTGGAAGTTTTGTGATAATTTCTGTTCTCCAAAAATATGTGTAGCCTACGTTCTTTTTGCCCCTGTCCTGAAAGGGACTGACGTTTTGTTGATGAGGCCAATGTGTATGTTCACGAAGCCCCTGTGAAGCTGTGGAAGGTTTTTTACACAGAACCGATGGCCTTGTTTCACTGAAAGTGACCGCTTTCTTTTTGTTTTCCATCTAGAAATTATCCTTCTTTGGTATTGAACTGATATTTGATTAGAAAACTATGCGCCATTGGTGTATACTATACATACATACATTATATATATGTGTATATATATATATATATATATGTGTGTGTGTGTGTATGTGTATGTTCCTTTCTAGTTCGATCACTATTGGTTTACGTGCAAAATGCGCTCCGTGTTTAGCACGTAAAAACATAAACAAAAGACTGTAAATATCATGAACACAAACAAAAGACAACCATAAAAAAAAAACATAAACAAAAAGCGGTAAATATTTCGGTCGCTCGCGGTATTAGTCTTCATTTTTACCTAAAAGTTATAA
The DNA here is from genome assembly GCF_040412425.1 of Macrobrachium rosenbergii. Classification (NCBI taxonomy): domain Eukaryota; kingdom Metazoa; phylum Arthropoda; class Malacostraca; order Decapoda; family Palaemonidae; genus Macrobrachium; species Macrobrachium rosenbergii. The sequence continues at coordinate 18,539,873 of NC_089780.1, forward strand.
GATAAAGCCAAATATCACATATCTTCAAAAAACGGCTAATGTTAGGGGGCGAACGAGGGCAACTTAGCTTTAAAGTAGTTACCCATTTACAAATATTCTCCATTTTTTCTGAAGCGAATATATTTCGTTTTCTTTGAAGGTGAATCTAACGATAACTAGTGAGTTTCCTGTTTCGTAATTTCCATTCTCCAATCCACATACCTTTATACGGGATGCCCGGAGATTGAACGTGTTATACGTATTAAAATGAGTGTTATACGTATTAAAATAAGTACACACAGCAGCGTTTTTGCTAACGATTGCAAAACTTTTTTTTTTTTGCCACGTGTTGCTAAGCCTAAACTCTTTGGCAAGTTTGAAGCGTTTCAGTTTTCTGTAAAAGAAAACTATTGTGCCGGCTTTATCTGTCCGTCCGCACTTTTTCTGACCGCCCTCAGATCTTAAAAACTACTGAGGCTAGAGGGCTGTAAATTGGTATGTTGATCATCCACCCTCCAGTCATCAAACATACCCAATTGCAGCCATCTAGTCTCAATAGTTTTTATTTTATTCAAGGTTAAAGTTAGCCATAAGTGTACGTATGGCAACGATATAGGACAGGCCACCACCGGGCCGTGGTTCAAGTTTCATGGGGACGCGACTCATACAGTATTATACCGGGACCACCGAAAGATAGATCTGTTTTCGGTGGCCTCGATTATACGCTGTAGCGGCTGTGCAGATAACTGGATTGCACCGAAGAAACTTCGGCGCATTTTTTACTTGTTAATGATTGACATTGACAACGATATATTTGCCCGGAAACTGAGAAATACGCAGGAGCAGAACACTCCTGGCGGTAGGCCTATACCATTCTCTCTCACCCAGGTTAAGATCTGACTGAAAAGGGGACACAGATAGAAAAGTAGGCCTATACTGTTTCGCCACATGCAGGTTAAGATCTAATTGAAAGGGGCACAGATTTAAAGGGACAATTGAGCACGAAGTTTGTGAAAAGGAATGGAAATTTGGCTCGTCAAAGGAAGGAAAATGATAGATATTTTTGCACGTACAGTAGACCTACCACAGGCTTCTTTAGACCGATAGCGAGAGGAAAAGGCGCAAGAATGATTTTGAATGTAGACTTAAATAAGTTTTAAATCGACTTTATTCATTTTAATTTCACTATTGAGCTTTTGGAAACTCCGTAAATCGATAGTCATGATTATACTCTGCTCTCTCTCTCTCTCTCTCTCTCTCTCTCTCTCTCTCTCTCTCTCTCTCTCTCTCTCTCTCTCTCTCTCTCGTTCATTAAACCCCATTGTTGTTTAATTCATATTAGCACAGAGTTCAAAGAATATTCACTATTTCCGTCTCAATTTAAAGAGGAAATTATTTAAATCTGATATATAATTACTTTTATTATCCCTTAAATATAATCGTGCTTAAAAAACATTCAAAGAAATTAAGTCATAATGTAATTTGAAAAACCAGTTGTCAAATTCCAGTAGTAAACTGTTTCAGAAAAAATTGGCTTTAGTTTGCAATTATTTCCCATGCAATTATATAGACGTACTATACACTAGCGGATCCAGAAAATTTTCATGGGCGGGCCACCAATTTTCATATTATACTTGTATATATATATTTCTATAATAGATTTGTATATACTGTATATATATATATATATATATATATATATATATATATATATATATATATATATATATATATATATATAAATATTATTTCTATAATAGGTTTATTATTTTCTCCCATTTTTATACTTCTCATTTATGCTATTATTATCTAAATCTTCAATATTATTATTTTGTCATTATTTTTCACAGGGGGGGCGGCCCACGTGGCCTGGTGCCCCCCACCCCTTGATCCGGTAGTAGTACTATATAAAAAACAGGAATTATTTATCCTAATAATTTCCACATATGAATAACGTAGATCGCCATGATAATGGAAGGGTGCAGTAATAATAATAATAATAATAATAATAATAATAATAATAATAATAATAATAATTATTATTATTATTATTATTATTATTATTATTATTATTATTATTATTATTATTACTGCACCCTTCCACAGATATAGTTTTCTTATATGAAAAAGAAATGAAAGAGAACATAGAATAACGAATGATTAGGCGGTGAATAACAAACATTCAATTCCTCTCCCTGTTCCCAATTTAGTCATATATTCTCTTTTGCGAATGAGATAGACCTAAGCTCTCTCCATTTACTTTATATTTTACTGTCGTCTTCACTTTTCATTTAGCTCCTTCCACTCCTTTTGTCATTGTGAATTATTACCAACGGTAACAGAGGATACACTTATCATTACAGCATTGTTATCGAAATCTAGAGTGTTTGGGACAACCGTATCAGCCTAATCTAAACTCGGTGCAGATAAGACTAAGGTATCTGCAGTCAGGTGCTATTGTACAGATTGGTATATCACCGTCTTTCGTATATAGGCATGTTGCTAGATGAAGGTTTGGTTATGTTGAGGTGATTGATTTTGAGTTTTCTGTAAAAGAAAACCATTGAGATGGCTTTGTCAGTCCGTCTTCACTTTTTCTGTCCACCTTCAGATCGTACAAACTACTGAGGCTAGAGGGCTGCAAATTGGTATGTTGATCACCCACCTTCCAGTCATCAAACATACCAAATTGCAGCCCTCTAGCTTTTGTAGTTTTTATTTTATTTATAAGGTTAAATTTAGACATAATCGTACATCTGGCACTGTTAAAGGTACCAACAACACATGCCACCACCGTACCTTGGCTGAAAGTTTCATGGGCCACGACTAAGAAAACTCGATTGCGCCGAAGAAACTTAGGAGCATTTTTCTTGTTTATTTATGCATAAAGATCAGAGAGATACGCTAAAAAAAATATTTTGCAAAGACCAAAATGATAAACAATAAATTGACCGTAATATTTTTCATTCATTGACGGCTCTAGAAAAAATTTCTAAGTATTTAGATTGTGTCGTTCAGTGCGTTCTAAAAAGAAGAATCAAAGTTCTTTTAAATTAGCTTGAAAGGGATGTTTATTTACAAATTTTCTTGGAAGACCAACCTTAGCAAACTTGGAATTTGAGCTCAACATATCGTAACTTCTGCAGATGAAGGTTTTGGATAGATTTTGAAGAAAAATTACCGCATCACATCATTCTTTATAGTCTAAAAAACTCATGCCTGTTGAGTTTGTGTGAGTGTGTGTGTGTGTGTGTGTGTGTGTATGAGTGAGTGTTTAACCACGAAACCAAAGTAGAAGGCTTATAATTAAGTGAATGAACTCACCGTTAAGGAGGTACAATGCACTGTTGTACATCATCATTGTCTGCAGGGCAGAAATCTCTCTCTCTCTCTCTCTCTCTCTCTCTCTCTCTCTCTCTCTCTCTCTCTCTCTCTCTCTGCCCATGGGCCTTATTAGGAAACACATAATTTGTGTTAAGCAATTCATAACTTCATTTACTATCTAGCTTTTTGTACATATTTACGAGGACCAATTACTGTGTTATTTCAAATCATTCCCTCTCAACTGTTACACGAATTCCTCTCTCTCTCTCTGTCTGTCTGTCTCTCTCTCTCTCTCTCTCTCTCTCTCTCTCTCTCTCTCTCTCTCTCTCTCTCTCTCTCTCTCTCTCTCTCTCTCTTAGCACTCCATATCCAATTACGAAGTTAAATCTGACATCACTGCTTTCAAAGATCGAGACAAATATAGACTGAACTAACACAGGGGAGGACCTCGTCGAGGTAATCCTCCACCACCGAGAGGGAGAGTGACTGAATTCTACAGGTCTCTCTCTCTCTCTCTCTCTCTCTCTCTCTCTCTCTCTCTCTCTCTCTCTCTCTCTCCTTAACCATCAGGGTAGAGGTAAGTCTAAATCGAAAAGGGAGAGTGATTGAATTCTACAGATAATTGTAACCTCTCTCTCTCTCTCTCTCTCTCTCTCTCTCTCTCTCTCTCTCTCTCTCTCTCTCTCTCTCTCTCCTTAACCACCAAGGTAGAGAAAGGTCTGAATCGATTATTCCAAGGAGAAACTTGACAATGTTTACCGTCAGCTGATGGCCGGACTGTGTGTAGACTCATTCGCTTGTTGCTTCACCGTGCAACTTTTTAGTTTAGCGTTGTTTCTCATCTCGTTTTCAGTTGTTTTACTTCGTTCTACGCCTTTATTTCCTTATGCTTTAGGTAAATAAACTTATGAACTAATTACGATCTAGTTGTGTAGGGGATAAAAGGAAGCAATTGAACAAAATCGATGAGAGAGAAATAGTGCAGCCTTGAACCAGCCCTCACCTGCGGAATATATCGTTCTCTGTGTGAGTGGTTTTAAAAGTCCGCGCAATAGACACCCGTGATTTATGGCGTTGCAAAAGGGAATAGCAGGCTATGTAGATGATAACGAGAGAGAGAGAGAGAGAGAGAGAGAGAGAGAGAGAGAGAGAGAGAGAGAGAGAGAGAGAGAGAGAGAGAGAGAGAGAGGAGAGTATGGGATGGGGGGTTGAGAGCAATAGATTGAGAGGCTACGTATATTGCAGATGATCTGTCAATGTGTGAATGTTAATTGATATATCTGTGTGTGTATATATATGTATATATATATATATATATATATATATATATATATATATATATATATAGATAGATAGATAGATAGATAGATAGACAGATAGATAGATAGTTAAGTTAGGAAGCTGCTGACAAATCCAATATTCAGTTAAAACCAAACAGGAAACGCTCGAGTTGCAATGTGTAACATCACTCTCCAAATGTTTGTCATTACAGCGTATACAGAACATCCTACTGCCGTGAGGCGTGGCTCGTTTTTGTCAACACTCGTACACTTTTAGCTGGGAACTGCTATTTCGAAAGACATTCTGGTTTATACTCTGCAAGGACATGAGCAGTTCAAAGGAGTGTTTATCAGCTGCAGTTTCTGAGTCTGATTTTACGTTAGAACCAAACTTGTTTGAAATGAGATTTTATGGTGACCATCGAGAAACGCCAGACCATATCAGCATAAGCCCCTTTGAATACTCATGATTCAAGGCGCCGCGCACGCAGCCGCATCCCAAAACCATTCTCGAATCACCCATTCCACGGAAAAAGGACTTACATCTGACTGAATTACCAGAAAAAGAATACTAGAAGAAAACAACTTGCTCAGTCTAGATTCGACCACCAGCAAGGATTGCTCGCGATTGTAAACAAACTTCTTCTCTGGAAGATGCTACGAGAGGCCAGGGCAGCATCATCAGTCCTATTACAGTCTCGAGAAGTTTATTTGTTGAGTAATCAAGTCGTCGGTCTCTTTATGAGCCTAGTTTAATCCAATGTGGCGCTGGTTCTTCTTATTGTTTTCTGAAGACTCTGATCTGCTTGCGTGAATATGAGACTAATGTTTTGGAGCCTTCAATACGATGGTGTATGTTCTTGAAGGATTTATAATTTCTTATCTTATAGTGTGTGTTTCCTGCTGTAAGAGAGTGGATATTTAAACTACTCCTAGACTATTTTCGTGTATTTGGTACCAGTAATAATCAATAAACACACCTGGGCTACCTGGACAATTAAAAATATTTTTGTTTGATAATCAAGGTTCCAATATTTTCGTTATTGATAACACAAATTGGTGCCAGCTTTTTCTAGACTGACACCTCACTTTTGTCAGCCGTGAATAGGCAATCTCTCTCTCTCTCTCTCTCTCTCTCTCTCTCTCTCTCTCTCTCTCTCTCTCTCTCTCTCTCCTAAGCAAACCTTCGAATTGTGGTCATGCATCTTTAGGCTGACCTCTGTGCTTGGTTAAACAACGCCCGCATTTGTTACGGAAATAGAAGTGGCTTGAGTGCCGTCTGTTTTCCAACCCGTTTGTTTATGTAACGGAGGAAAGGTAAAATGTGGTTACATATACTCTCTCTCTCTCTCTCTCTCTCTCTCTCTCTCTCTCTCTCTCTCTCTCTCTCTTCCTTTATCTGTTTGTAAGCGAGGAAGTTAGTACTTGACTGTCAGTCGAATATTGTCGGTTACAGCTGGAGGAGAGATTGAGAGAGAGAGAGAGAGAGAGAGAGAGAGAGAGAGAGAGAGAGAGAGAGAGAAAGAAGAAAATTAACATTCCAACTGTGTGATCGTTTTAACTTTAAACTTCCCACATATATTTATTTTGGACTTAAAAGTAAATACCCATTAGGTATATATGTATGTATATGTACATATATATGCATACATATACATATGTATAATATATATATAATATATATAAATTATATTATATATATAATATATATATATAAACAATCATGCTGTAGGTTTCAATAAATATCTAATATTTGCATGCACTCTTGTAAGAAGGCATGTTGTTCCTTTACCGGACACACCTCTTAGATAAATCTCTATTTGTTGCCTCTCATCTCACCTATCTCGGCCTCGCTTTGTTTTTTTTTTTTTATTTTATTAATTCCTTAAGAGTATTTCACTGTCATTTTTATTTTATTTTTTTTGCCAGTTTTAAACGATAGCTTACTACCATTATTTATTCATGTTCTCTTGCCTTTGAGATTGACATCTCTCTTGTCCTTCTCTCTGTTCAAATATTATTATGATACGTTCCAGTTCGTAAAGGTTTGATATTACCAAGAAGATGAGTATTTGAAAAACGTTTTAGTTTTCTCTATATTCTGTGGCTGTACTTTCAGATTATTTTGTCCTGACTTGAAATTTTTCTGTTACTTTTTGTATTACAGTAATTACCAATACATTCCTTTTCTTGTCGTTCATTTTCCTTCTTAAAATGTGGCAGGAAATTGTATTTTCTTGTAAGATAACTAGACTTCTACTTGCGCTCATGCGTAAGTTTGCGTTTGTAATACCTAGACCACAGGTAATACTACCATTCCTGACTTTCCTCCATAAATTTTACCAGAACCTGATGGTCAACTAATGCCACCAGTTATGCATAATTTATTAGCCTTCATATTTGTAAATACTTCCTTAGAGTACCTACTCAGTTTGCTAAGCATGCTCATTTGAATTCGTGTCTGTATTAATCACTTGCGATGAGTCTAGTTTTGAAGATGTCAGCTCAGGTTACATACACAAGTCTATCTCCCACGTATAATTTTTTGTGTATGTGCTGGTTATAATTTACAACTTTCTTGAATTACTTGCCATTCGATGAAAACTGCTTATTATAATGTCTTTCGTTTCCTTTCGAATATCTACGGATAGCCGTTTCTTTGTAGGCCTAGGACAGATAACTGAAAACTCACGATGGCGTGTGCTCAAAATCCTTTTAAAACTATCTTCGTTAAATTCCTCGTCTGCTTATATTAAGCTTTTGTTTATATTTAGTCCTTTTAGTTTCTCATACGTACGTATTCTTCGACATATATTGGGCATTAAGACTACGTGTCAGATTTTGTCACGCGCACGTGTTCAGACAAACTCATGACCCAGCGTAGCGAAGTTCACGTGTCTTGCGTTCCGTAAGCAACCTTAATAAGACTCCTCACTAATTTAGGTTCGGTTATTTGGTCATTCAATAAGTGAAAGAATCAATATATTACTCCTTTTCATGCACGCATGCGCAGTATTTGAATTCGAACTCCTAATTACATTTTGATAAAGCGTTCGGAGACCACGACCCTCAGCCTAGGTTTAGATTTCGTCCCCAAAAAGGTCCTTTCTCCCCAAAAGTTACTTTCCTATCTCTCCTTAAATCTAGTCGCATTTGCTATGTGTAAATGCCAACTTTACGTAAAATTCTCGTAATAATGTGCGCATGAGTCTAGCGCAATGTTTCGCACAAACAAGCACTCCGAAACCGTTGTCACAGGCAGTAATTACTTGTGGCTGCAGAAATTAGTTAGTTACCGTATAACGCTCCAGAATCTTGAGAGAGAGAGAGAGAGAGAGAGAGAGAGAGAGAGAGAGAGAGAGAGAGAAAGAGCCAAAATTAAAATCCTGTGTTTCTACTCACTTATGTTTAGCAAAACTTTTTACCATCAAATTATGCTTCAGAATTCTCGCAGAGAGAGAGAGAGAGAGAGAGAGAGAGAGAGAGAGAGAGAGAGAGAGGAAGTAAGGAGGGGATAAGAGTCAAGTTACCCAGACTTCAAATCCGTGTTGATCCGATGCGAACCCGACAAGAGACCTGTAAATACGTTTCCATTTTATTTATTCGCTTGTTTTTTTCTCTTATTTGGGCCTAATGTAAACATTAAGGCCTCTTGCAGGTTCTGTGAGGCAACTGCAATCAGTTACTTGAGTTACATTGTGATCATGAGTCAATTTCTTCTTCTTCTTCTTCTTCTTCTTCTTCTTCTTCTTCTTCTTCTTCTTCTTCTTCTTCTTCTAAGTTCAAACTTGACCTGAATATGATTGACCTACAACAACATGTTTTGTCGAAATCGTTTAGACCAAACTATAGTTCAGTCTGCTCAGTACAACAGAAAACGATGCTTCTTTTGAAGTTGTCTTGTCTAATTTTGAAACTGTGCAGAAACGTCTATATCTTATTTTGTGACCTTTTGTTCCATATCTAGTAGAAATCGTTTGGAAATTAGACTAGCTCCTTACGTAGCAACAGCAGAAAACGCTGTATTTATTAGTTACAGATATATTAAAGCTGTAGAATCGCCTCTCTCTCTCTCTCTCTCTCTCTCTCTCTCTCTCTCTCTCTCTCTCTCTCTCTCTCTCTCATATGTCCAGATCAAACAATGATTCACTGTAAAACACATGCAACAAAAACACCACATCTCTTGGTTTTAAATACAGTTCTGCAACTGTTTGCGTGTATTTATGTATTCAGTTCGGGTTGTTATCAAGCCCTCTCCCGCCTTCAGCATTTGGCCAGGGATTTTCACAGAGTTTAAGTTACGAAGCAAGGCTAATCCATATTCTTCCCTTGCTATTGCTCCCTTACCATGAATGGGATTTGTCAAGCATATTTAACGCGAGGAATGACTGTTTTTCGTGTTTCAGGAGAGAGAGAGAGAGAGAGAGAGAGAGAGAGAGAGAGAGAGAGAGAGAATATTACGAGTAGCTGACCCCGTTAACAGTGAGACTTGGCTGTTGGAACGCCCTATTTTGAAATTAGGCCTATGATCGACTACATTTTGAGCAGTGATAGTGATGCCTAGTATTTATTTTTCATTTTGTACCCGTAGGAATGACTCATAGTCCATCAAGAACCAAGTACATAAAGCAGTAGGATTTTTATAGAAACTCTCCTATATCTTTCCTTCATCCCCTTGGGATCTAACGCAGATCTTGTAAGCTTAGGTCGTGAACCGGTTGTACTAACACCTGCAATATTAATCTCATGTTAAACGATAGGCAATTGAATTTGCTTCAAGAGCGCCACATAATCATCCTTTATCTCATCAGTACCACATGACACAACGGATTTCCGTCCGCTCCCTTTATCAAGACGCTCTTGAACTTGGAGACTGGTAACATGACTGTTGACGCGCTCTTGTCAGGTTCGTAGACCGAGATGGCAATACTGTCAGAGGGAGCTCGAACTTCCTGCGAGCTTTGCATTCAGTAACAGTCTAGTTGCGTAGGTAACTTCGCTGTGCTGGTATCTTGAAGCAGAAAGCCCTAAGTTCTTTTCTTGTTAATCCCTGGTACTTTAGTGTGAACGGATAGAGGATTTATCGCTTGAGGTGTTTATCTGTGCAAGCATGCCGGTCCCATATCCTGTGTCTGGGTAAGTATCGAATGTTTTGTAAAGGTTGGTTGTTGCGTTGCTTTCATGCTTGCAAAAATGTATGTTGAATCAAAACGTTTGTTATGGTGGTGATTTATGTATTGGCTAACATACAGTTTTATTTTAAGGAAACGAGGCTTTAGAATGTAATGTTAAAGGACGTTCTCGTAAGCACCTGTTAACAATTCGGAACTCACTGTACACTGCCGATTAACTTTCACCCCACATGGTAATAATGAGATCATTAATAGCCTATTTGTAACATGCTAATCACATTCTCATTGCAACGGGATTAATTGTACGTAACCATTCTCTTTAATCATCTTTTTAATTTATCCGTATATCGTCAGCAGCGTCCCTTTTTTGGTATAGGTTTGTTACTGATTTTCATTATCCTGTATCTCGAACTTTTCTCGCCGTTGAATTCTATACTAATCAGAGTGCGTTGGGATCAAATGACATCCGGTTAGCCTAGTTTTCTTTGTTACTTCTTTGCCCCATTAGGTAATCATAAACACTTGTTCGCATGTTATAGGACGATCTTTTGCGTGCCTTAATTTTAACGGTTCAAAACTAGGCCTATAGTTTAGTCGACGCAGGTGTGGACATCATTCTTTTAATTTGTTTAGGTTAGTATACCTTTTTCTATGTAAAACAGCTCAACCACAAGACATGTAGACGAACTTTGTTATACTGCCTGAACAAAACATTTTTCGTGTAATACAGGAGGCTGATATTTTCTTCGACTGCTTATCTTATGCTTTGCGTGTTTTTAATGATCATTTTACAGACAAATGACATTTTTCGTGCTTTCCCTACCTACAGTAGGCAGATGAGTGTGTGGGTAGAAACACGAACCAAGGTCACCAGGTTCTACGTGAGGGCACAATGACCCTGGTTCTCCCAACTTAAATTGACTTAAGGTGCCAGAAATCATCAAGAAACTGTATTTTGTTTTCATAGGTTGGTTATTTATTGTTCTCTTAGTTTCTAGGGGATTTCCGGCCCCCGTTCTCTGCCTAACCTGCCTTGACCTTATGGTGGTAAATTAAATTTAAATCATAATTGCATTAGAAAGCTGAAAATATAATTATATACCATAATGTAATTGAGGGGGCCCACAGTTCGAAAGCAGGGTTTTTGGGTAGGGGTAAAACACAAAACAAGAGAGATATAAGTATGTATTGAACCTAACCTAACCTAGGATACTTGGTTCTTACCTGGTTGGGAGAGCTTTGGCCACTATGGACCGCCCCCCCCCCCTCCCAAACCGAACTAGGCAGTTTAAATTCAAATCAATAGGGCTGTGGCCTCAGCCAAGGGCAGTGAACTCTTACCTGGCAGGGGGATGGGGCTGCTTTGCCTTCCAATATAAATAAAAGTACGCCACTGAAATTAAAAATAAATAATAGGATTGCGACCAGACCTTACCACACCTAAACTAACTCAACTGAGGGATCCAGGTCCTCACTTCCTTAGTATGTGATTTCAGTCATTGTATTTTCGGTCATTAGGTTACCTTTATCCTGCCACCTTTGGTAGTGCATTGTGTATATACAAGAAATAAATGAACATCAGTAGCTGGTTATGTTGGCAACATTATATCTAAACATACACTAATGGCTCCCAGTTAACTATTACTGTATAACTATGCTGAAAGTTCTCAGGAATAAGACTGAGCATAGTCATGCACTGTCTTAGCAAAATTATCACATGACACCTAAGCTATTGGAAATAACTGCTAAAAGTCTGTTTGGTCAAGTCCAAAGCCTCCATTTTTGGATTTATTACATCTGTTGTGCTGCCATTCATCAACAGGTAATGGTGGGAGAAGGCCAAGGACAAAACCAGGCCATTTCAAATAGCCTTTGAAACTCAAACTTCAGTTGACATTACTTTTCTTCCGGATGCCTGCCATCCTTAGCCAGTTTTTCATAAGGTCTTTTCTTTTGTCTTTTAAGGACTTTACTCAGGCATGAATTGCTTAATATAGTGTGTCCCTAAGTGTTGTTGGCAACAAGGACCCATTATTCTCCATCTTCCCAGCCCCAGTGCAACTTTTGTTTTTTGTGTAGATAGTGGAATTCTTTGTTACACTTACTTGCTCCCACCAGATTGGAGCTAGCATCAGTAGAGGTGTGAAATTTAATCAATAAGTATAGTTGCTAATATGGTAAGAGGCTAACTTCCAAAAACTCGAGGCCTTATTCATAATTTATTTTGTAGTTAAAGGTTTGCTTTGAGTGACCAATACTGTACATGATTCTAAAACTCTTGGCAGATTTTGGTATTACCTACGACACCAAGTTTTCGTATTTAGAATGCTTAATTTAATTTCACTGTCTAAACTTGAGTCCTTATATTCAACCTGTTTTTTTTTCATCTTGCAATATTTATAAATGCCTTTTGCTTTTGCCTTCTCATAATTTTATACGAGATGTCATCCAATATCGGTTACCCCATATTCCAGCCGACTCACATACGTTCCTGATTATTATTCCAACCCATTCCAGTCCTCATTGATAGTCTGAACCCCTTCAGATATGGCTTCTAAGAACCTCAGTCCTATTCAGACAGTTACAATAACCTCTTAAAGTCAATCACAAGCTTTATTGCACTAAAACCTATATACTCTATCAAACATTTTTCCAGGAGCTTATTATTATGATGATAATTGCAACGGACACAAAAAGTATTTGCAAAAGGTTTAGTAATCCCGCTCGATCCTTATAGGAACTGTGGAATTATAGGTCTATTGATTGTCACTTGTTAAAGGAAAGGCTCAAATATCGTTACGCAGTTGCCGAGTGCCGTGGAGAAACCTCACAGTGTAGGATGACTGCGTAATGTTTGACTTAGATTTTAAGGCTTCTTCATTATTTTCCACCATCTTTGAATTACGAGAGAAGCCATAGATACTGTTTGGGAAGAGCGAGTACCCTTATAAGTCATTTTTTCCACTCGTAACTTTTATTTGTTTCTTAAGTTTGTGTGTCTTGCAGCTCTGATTGTTAGCTTAATTTACTGTCTGCCAACTTGGCAAGTGAACTCGGGTACTGTGAGTAACCGAGAACTTTCCCCGAGGTTCCGCTTTTCATTTAGTGATGGAATTTCCCCTTAAAGTGGGAAGGACAGAACAACAGTAGTTGGTTTCCCCGATACAGTCTGAGCATGCGCACCAGTGTCCATTTTTTCAAGTGCAGAGGCCAGTGAGATGAGTAGTCTAGGCCTAAACAAATTCAAGAAAATAAATCACTATCTGTCTGTCTGTGTTGTATGTGTATTCTCTCTCTCTCTCTCTCTCTCTCTCTCTCTCTCTCTCTCTCTCTCTCTCTCTCCTTGTAACGCAAGCGTTGGTGCGTTCAACTAACATTTGAATTTTCCAATGTTCGATCCATGAAACCGTTGGGGAGGGAACGATATGGGTGGTTTCTCTTAGAACAAATATACTTCTGTTGAATTAACTAATTAATTATGTAATTGGTTGTTAGTTAAATTTAGTGGTTTACATCTTAAGAGAGAGAGAGAAGTTAAATTTAGTGGTTTACATCTTAAGAGAGAGAGAGAGAGAGAGAGAGAGAGAGAGAGAGAGAGAGAGAGAGAGAGCACCCTTTCAGAATTCATACTGAAATATAACAGAAAACGGGAAGGCTACCTCGACGAGGTAATCTTTGCTCAACCAGGGTGAAATAACCCGACGTCTCTCTCTCTCTCTCTCTCTCTCTCTCTCTCTCTCTCTCTCTCTCTCTTTAAAAGTCGATTCCCCATCGGATGATCTATATTTGGTGCATCAGAACAGAAGAAATAAGATAGAAGGGACCATGATGGGTAGCATATTTTAGACCAGCGTTCACATCATCGGGTTTCTTTTCTCAAGGAGACAATGGCATTCACATTAGACCTATGATTAATGACATTTAAAAGAAAGTGAATGGTAGATCAAAACTATTTGGTTCCTTTGTCATCTGGGTATTTGAGAGGAATTTTCAGAGTCCACAGGCGTCAGTCATAGTTGATTTTTAGGTCTGGTGACAAACGGCGTTACTATTATTACCAGCGTTGTTTTAAGAGGGTGGGCTGCGTTATTTTGTTTATGTAGTTTTCAGAACCGTTTCCTATACAACATTAGAGATCAAAGGCTTTACTCAAGGAAAAATATGGTCACAAAAGCTTCGAAATGGAACTGGCTGAATAAAGAGCTTGATAGACACATTAGTGTAACCTTATCTCTTGAGCTTTCCATGAAATCATGGAGCGTGGGCAGAGGACAATAAAACTTAATAGAACTTAAGTTCTTTCGGGAATATCCTTTGTTGAGTTACCGAGAACATTTTGGCGTTACAGACGAGACTGGAATTAATTTATTAGAAGTTATCAGCTTCCAGAAGTGGAACTAGATTGGCTTTGTGTAGAGGAAGTCAGTTTGGCTTAATGTAGGGGCGAAGGTTGGGTTAATTCTGTTCTGGTAATAGAAGGATAAATTTACTGTGATTGATATAATTATATATATATATATATATTATATATATATATATATATATATATATATATATATATATATATATATTGCCACGTTCACGCAGCAGTGCAAGGGGAAGAATGGCTCTAATTATGAAGTAGATAACTGCAACTGACTTACAAGGGAGGCTGCACTCCGGTGAACAGAAAATGTAAGATTGATTATACTCAAACTACCGTATGGTTACGGTTTAAGGCAAATTTAGAATGTCCACTTAAATGGATAATTCACTAAATAATCAGAAGAGAAAATATTTACAGGAGCAGTCAGTGGAGCTCCTTGGCACTATTCAAATTACGTGACTAAATTTACAAATCACTAAGCAAGCATTATCACTAAGCCTTCTTACTGAAGGCTACGATATGTCCCAAAGGTGGGAGACGATCCTAGAATATACAGGGTAGGGTGCAGTAATCGAGGCGGGAGCACACTGGGTTTTCCGGATATCTTGACCAGATATAGCACCTGTAGTTTGCAGGGTGATGGCACCGTTGACTTACAGGTAATTCCACACAACGGGTACTCGAAACACGGATCTCCAAAAGCAGGGGTGTTGAAATATACGAAGGGTATGGAATGACACTTGTCTTGGAATACGTAAGCAAACAGCAGGCACTCGTATCACTCTTTTACTATATATTGGCACTTGTAATCAGAGTGAAGTTAGAATTTAAACTGGTATTCCAAATATCGAATATCAAGGCACCACAGTCAAAATCACGAGTTAAAAAATTAAGTATACCTTAGTTTAACCAGACCACTGAGCTGCTTAACAGCTCTCCTAGAGAGGGCTGGCCCGAAGGATTAGACTTATTTTACGTGGCTAAGAACCAGTTGGTTACCTCGCAACGGGACCTACAGCTTATTGTGGAACCCGAACCACATTATACCGAGAAATGAATATCTATGACCAGAAATAAATTCCTCTATTTCTTCATTGGCCGGCCGGAGACTCGAACTCGAGACTAACAGAGTGCTACCGAGAACTCTACCGACTCGTCCAACGAGGAACTAAAAAAAAAAATGAGACTGAGGGAGAACCGCAAAGGGGTAGGCTATGGAAACAGGATAACAAGTAGAAAATTGGATATGGCTAAAATGGTGAGGCCGAACATTCAACTTCCAATCACATTACCTTAGTCCGTGGACAAGACGTGAAGGCGATCAGAGCCGGGTTCCCGTAGCAGGGAGTCAGTGGAAGCTGCGTCGAGTAGTCCCCCACCATAGGGGGAGTAAATGAAGCAAAGGGCGCTGACGATCTGCAGAGGGTAAGCCAGCGAGGTAGGACCACCTTCGGAGTGACAGCATCAGAGGGAAGTGTGGGACAGACAGACTTCTTGGCTGATAGACGTAAAAATTAACAGGGGTAAAAGTTAACACGGGTAAAAATTAACAGGGTGTAAAAATAATAGGCTGCAAAAATTAACATAAGGTAAAAAAATAACAGGGGGTAAAATTGACAGGGTAAAAATTAGCAGTGGTTAATAAATATTGGAGTGAAAATAAAAGGGGGTAAAAATTAACAGAGGGTAATAAATAACACGGGGTAAAATTAACAGGTGGTAATAAGTAACAGGTGTAATAATTAAAATGGGTAAAAATCAACTGGGGTTAAAAAGATAACAGGTTGTGAAAATTAACAGGGGGTAAAAAAAATAATGGTGTAAAAATTAACGGGGTGTAAAAGTTAACAGGGATAAAAATTAATGTGGGTAAAATTAACCGGGGGTAAAAAATAACGGGTAATAGTAACAGGGGGTTAAAATTTAACTTGGTAAAAATTAACAGGTTGTAAAAATTAACAGGGTGCAAAAATTTATAGGGGGGTAAAAAATATCGGATAAAAATTAAGAGGGTAAAAATAACGGGGTAAAAATTAACGGGGGTTAAAAATAAGTGGGTAATAAATAAATGAGCAAAATTTAATGTGGGTAAAGTGTAACATGGGGTAAAAATTAATTGGGGTAAAAAATAGCAGTGGGATAAGAAATAACGGGAGGTAAAAATAAAACGAGGGGTCAGAAATTAACAGGGTTTAGAAAATAACAAGGGGTAAATATTAACATGGGGTAAAAATTAACAGGGTAAAAAAACAAGGGGTAGAAAATAACAGGGGGTAGAAATTAAGTGGTGGTTAAAAGTAAGAGGGAAAAAATAACAGTGCAAGAATTAACAGGGGGTAAAAATAACAATGGTTAAAAATTAACCATTGGTGAAAATAACAGGGCTAAAAACAAGAGAGGCTAAGAATTAAGAGGGGGTAAAAATTAAGGGGGGTAAAGCATAACAGGGGTAAAAAATAACCTGGGGTAAAAATTAACAGGGTGCAAAAATTAACGGGAGGTAAAATTTAACGTTGGTAAAAACTAACAGGAAATAAAATTAACAGTTGATAAAACTTAATAGGGGGTAAAAAATTAAAAAGAGGTAAAAAATAACGGGTAAAAATTAACGGGGTAAGAATTAACAGGGGTTAAAAACTAATAGGGTAAAAATTAACTGGGGGTAAAAAATAACAGCGGGTAAAATCAATGGGGTAAAAAATAACTGGATAAAATATAATGGGGTAAAATTAACAGGGGATAGAAATTAACAGTGGGTACAAAATAACATTGGTAAACATTAATAGGGTGTAAAAATTAACAGGGGGTAAAAAGTAATGGACGGTAAAAATTGACAAGGGGTAAAAAATAACAGGATGTAAAAATCAACAGGGGTAAAAATAACAGGGGGTAAAAAAATGCGGTAAAAATTAACAGGGGTAAAAAATAACAAGGGTCAAAAATTAACAGGGTAAAAACTAACAAGACGTAAAAATTAACAGGTGGTAGAAAATAACATGGGGTAAAAGTAACGAGGGGAAACAAGCGAATAAATGACAGGGGCGTCAGTTGCTTCGCGGAAGTGTATGTTACTCATTACTGTTGCATATTAATGTTTGTATTCGTCACCTGCTGTGCCACTGTGACAGTGCTGGTCGTTGCCTAGTATGTAATTATGTAATACCGTATATACGTATGTATATATATATATATATACATACATACATACAGTATATAGGCCTATAAGATTGAAAAGACGGTAAGAAAAAGCTTAATTAATGCCTGTGTAACCCTGGAGAGAGAGAGAGAGAGAGAGAGAGAGAGAGCTGGCATAAATTTGTCAAGGATGAGGGTGTTAAGTAATATTACCAAGTAAAGGTTAAAAAAATCTGTAAGTCACAGAGACTTAAAAAAGAAGATATATATTATATATATATATATATATATATATATATAGGCCTATATATATTTATATTGCTGTTTAAGAAACCTCTTGCAACCAATTCCTCCATCACATGTTTTATTCCACACCCACCCTCAAGAGAGCAAGCTTCCTCCTCCTCCCCCGCCTCCCACCCAACAAGCATATGTCACCATCCCATGACGCACCTTGAATATCTATAGTAAGAGAACGTGTTAGCCTCAGTCACAGTGACTGAAATTATTATATATGTAACCCCCATTGACTAAAACTGTTATATATGTACCCCCATTGTCTGAAACTATTATATATGTACCCCCATTGACTGAAACTATTATATATGTAACCCCCATTGACTGAAATTATTATATATATGTACCCTCATTGACTAAAACTATATATATATGTACCCCATTGACTGAAACTATTATATATGTACCCCCATTGACTGAAACTGTTATACATGTACCCCCCCATTGACTGAAACTATTATACATGTACCCCCATTGACTGAAACTATTATAAATGCACCCCCATTGACTGAAACTATTATATATGTACCCGTTCCCTACTCCCCCATCCCCCACCCACTCTCTTTAAACACCCTCCCCCCCCATTTAAGCTGTCAAAGGAGGGTGATTTGCTAAACTTACTTTTATGTAGGTTGACTTCAAAGGCAAATAGATGACTGATAATGAGGTGAATAAAGTTATTCATCTGACCCAGAACATGTCGTAGGGTACTTTCTGGAGATGAAAGTAATTATTCAGAGGCCCAGAAAAATGCAAGGAATTAGGTTTTATTAATATCGTGAAATTTTTTGTAATTATACCTGTTGGAATCGTGAAATTTATGTGCTTGTATTATAGGAGCCATGATATTTATGTAAGTATATTTATTAGAACCATGGCCTTTATTTAATTATATTTTTTGTAGAACTATGTGATTTATTATATTTATTGGAATCATGGAAATATGTAATTATATTTATTGAAACTAAGAAATGAAATTAATTTTAATTTCTAGAATGAATAAATGAATGTTGTATTCTGCAGAACCGATAAATTTAATGCAGTTATATTTTCTAGAACCAGAAATTAATATAATTCATATTTTCAGCGTGGAGAAATGATTGTTGCTTTTTTAGAACAGGGGATAAATATAACTAAATGTAATTATTATCAGGACCTAAAACTTAATGTAATTAAAGTTTTTAGAACTTATATAAATGAATATGATATTTTCCAAATCAAAGAGGCAAATGTAATGCTTTTAGTTTCGACAAATGTATGCTATTATATTTTCTAGACCATTACAGAATTGATCGATTAGTTATTTCTGCGTGAACTGGCGTTGCATTTATAGTGGTGAATTGAGTGTATTCTGAAAGATCTGTATTCATGTATGTCCAACATCAGATACTTAGAAGCCTGTACTGTAACTCTCTCTCTCTCTCTCTCTCTCTCTCTCTCTCTCTCTCTCTCTCTCTCTCTGCCACGATCGAATTCAATGTCTGCTCTCTCTCTCTCTGCCACGATCGAATTGAATGACTCTCTCTCTCTCTCTCTCTCTCTCTCTCTCTCTCTCTCTCTCTCTCTCTCTCTCTCTCTCTCTCTCTCTCTTGCCACGATCGAATTGTATCTCTCGCCCTCCTGCCACGCTCGATTGAGTGTTTGTTCTGGCGTTAATGAGATGCGTGTTAGATACAGACACATCCGTACGTTTACAGGATGTGTGATGTTCTCTCGTGTGATGTGATGCGACGGTCTGTCTTATCTGTAGGATGTGACACGTGGCATCTGTAGGATGTGATAAAAGGAATTATTTTTCTTCTTCTTCGTTGTTTTTGCATTGTTTTGATTGAGTGTTTATAGACTTCTTGTGGATGGGTTTGTGCACTTTTATGTATACACATAAGACATGTATATGTATATATATATATGTGTGTGTATATGTATACACACATATATATGTATATATATATATAATATATATATAATATAATATATATTTATATATATATATATATATATATATATATAATACGTAAGTAAATACATATATATATAGTATATATTATATACATATGTATATATATACATATATGTATAAACTGGTTCTTCTCTACTGTTGCTTCTTCTTTACTTTCACTTTCCCAACTCGCTCTCTCATTTTATCCAACTTTTTCTTTCTGTCTCTCTCTCTCTCCCCTCCTTTCGTATCAAGACCAACATTGACAAAATCCATCACTTTCAACTCTCTCTCTCTCTCTCTCTCTCTCTCTCTCTCTCTCTCTCTCTCTCTCTCTCTCTCTCTCTCTCATTTGTCTCCTGGACCCAATTCTTTGTCCAATTTCATTCCATTCTGTTTCGTTGGCTTTCATTCACTATCTCTTAACTTTCTGTGCGTGTGTGTGTGTGTGTGTGTGTGGTCGCGCGAGCGCGCTGTTGTCTTCATTTGGCATTCAAGAGCTTTCTGGCTACCTGGCGTTTCTTCGTTAATTATGCGCTTTGCCGAGCAAGACCGTTTAGCTGCCAATACACGTTAATAATATGCTTATTAGATTTCGTAGGTAAAGGGGTTTATATGTTGCTTGTATATGTGTTATATTTATATATAATTATATATATATATATATATATATATATATATATATATATATATATATATAATATATGTACAGTATATATATATATGTATATGTGTATGTATATATATATATATATATATATATATATATATATATATATATATATATATATATAATGTGTATATGTTTATATATATAAGAGAGAGAGAGAGAGAGAGAGAGAGCTGAGCTAGCTAGCTAG
This sequence comes from Macrobrachium rosenbergii, assembly GCF_040412425.1. Classification (NCBI taxonomy): domain Eukaryota; kingdom Metazoa; phylum Arthropoda; class Malacostraca; order Decapoda; family Palaemonidae; genus Macrobrachium; species Macrobrachium rosenbergii. Next base: position 18,560,185 of record NC_089780.1, read on the forward strand.
CTAATTACTTTCTCACCTGGTACATAATTTCTATTTAAATTAAAACACTTGTGTAATATATATATATATATATATATATATATATATATATATATATATATATATATATATATATATATATATATATATATATATATATATATATATATATATATATAGAGAGAGAGAGAGAGAGAGAGAGAGAGAGAGAGAGAGAGAGAGAGAGAGAGAGAGAGAGAAGGCAAGCTTATCGCGAAAGCTGAACATATGCAGTATAAACAGGCGGTATCGATATTTCATGCTTTGAGGCTTACAATTAGCGAGCTTAATAAATGACCAACAACACACCATTTAAACGAGTGACCCTCCTTAAAAGGTCGAGTCAGTTTGCTCTAACAAACACCCGCAAGCGAGAAGGCAGAGAGAGAGAGAGAGAGAGAGAGAGAGAGAGAGAGAGAGAGAGAGAGAGAGAGAGAGAGAGTTAGTCTAGGTATATAGGAGACATTGAGAGGTGGGAGTCATACCTGGTATTGCATGGTCTAACCGCGATGTTCTCCTCTCTCTCTCTCTCTCTCTCTCTCTCTCTCTCTCTCTCTCTCTCTCTCTCTCTCTCTCAATGAGTGGGTTCTGCGGACGACGAGTCAAGTCTCACTCCGGGAGAGAGAGAGAGAGAGACTCGTCTCTCTCTCAGTCTCTCAGTTCTCCTCAGTCAGCCAAGTGCTCAAGAAGTGTTTGTGTGTTTGCGTGTGGTAGGAAATGCATTTTTGTTCGGTAATTTTGTTGTGGTTACTTCGCAGTCTACCCCAGTTCGTGCTGAGTGTTAGCTCTGATGTCTTATAAAAACTGGACGCTAGTTTATATTCAAATTTGTTGAAAGTCATCGTCACTTAAACTATGATATAATTTGTGTGGTCTCGTCTTTACCTGATTCAACTTTCTTCAATAATTTTGCTGTTTACTTCTCAATGAAGTGTTGGTTTTGACGAATTATAAAAACTCTGTGCTAGTTCGTATTTGAATTTATTGAAAGTCACCGCTTAAACTCTGATTTAATTGGTGTAGTTTCGTCTTTACTTGATGCAATTTTGTTCGATAATTTTGCTGTGATTAGTTCGCAATAAATTGTTGCCTGTGGTGACTGATAAAAACTGTATGCCAGTTCATATTAGGATTTGTTGAAAATCATCGCTTAAACTATTATTTAATCAGTGTTTTAACATCATTACTTACGTATCTGTTGAAGCCAGAAGTAGTATTTTGTAAGTGACACGAATTTAAAATGTAAAAGTTTTTGAGACAAGTCTTATTTAAACGAACTCTACGACATTTTATTTGTGTTTCCAAAGCGCCTGGCGACTTAGTGTCTGTCTGTCTGGATGTCTTGTCTGTTGCATGCATTGTTGCTTGTTGCATCAGTACCATCAAGTGAACATATTCCATTGCATTATTGATGATTTTTTATGTTGGTGTGTGCTAGACTGGTTTTTATTTAATAGAGGTGGTCCTTTTTTTACTTTAGAATGGAAGGCTTCCAACTCTCTCTCTCTCTCTCTCTCTCTCTCTCTCTCTCTCAGTATATATATATATATATATATATATATATATATATATATATATATATATATATATATATATATATATATATATATATATATATGTATATATATATATATATATATATATATATATATATATATATATATATATATATATATATATATATGAATATATATATGTGTGTGTGTAAGTGTGTAGATACATATATTCGAAAGATAGATACCTGGTACATAACCCCAAGCTATCAGTTAAAAGTGAGCGATCCCAAGCTGTCAGTTAAAAGTGAGCAATCCCAAGCTGTCAGTTAAAAGTGAGCGTTCCCAAGCTGTCAGTTTAAAGCGAGCAATCCCAAGATGTCAGTTAAAAGTGAGCAATCCCAAGCTGTCAGTTAAACGTGAGCGATCCCAAGCTGTCAGTTAAAAGTGAGCAATCCCAAGCTGTCAGTTAAACGTGAGCGATCCCAAGCTGTCAGTTAAAAGTGAGCAATCCCAAGCTGTCAATTAAAAGTGAGCGATCCCAAGCTGTCAGTTAAAAGTGAGCGATCCCAAGATGTCAGTTAAAAGTGAGCGATCCCAAGCTGCCAGTTAAAAGTGAGCAATCCCAAGCTGTCAGTTAAAAGTAAGCGATCCCAAGCTGTCAGTTAAAAGTAAGCAATCCCAAGCTGTCAGTTAAAAGTGAGCAATCCCAAGCTGTCACTTAAAACTGAGCAATCCCAAGCTGTCAGTTAAAACTGAGAAATCCCAAGCTGTCAGTAAAAGTGAGCAATCCCAGCTGTCAGTAAAAAGTGAGCGATCCCAAGCTGTCAGTTAAAAGTGAGCGATCCCAAGCTGTCAATAAAAAGTGAGCAATCCCAAGCTGTCAGTTAAAAGTGCGTAATCCCAAGCCGTCAGTAAAAAGTGAGCAATCCCAAGCTGTCAGTTAAAAGGGAACAATTCCAAGTGGTCACTTAAAAGCGAGCAATCCCAAGCTGTCAGTTAAAAGCGAGCAATCCCAAGCTGTCAGTTAAAAGCGAACAATCCCAAGCTGTCAGTTAAAAGCGATGAGCAACCTCATGCTGGCAGTTAAAAGTGAGCAACACCAAGCTGTCAGTTAAAAGTGAGCGATCCCAAGCTGTCAGTTAAAAGTGAGCAACCCCAAGCTGTCAGTTGAAAGTGAGCAATCCCAAGCTGTCTATTAAAAGTGAGCAATCCCAAGCTGTCAGTGAAAAGTGAGCAATCCCAAGCTGTCAGTTAAAAGTGAACAATCCCAAGCTATCTATTAAAAGTGAGCAATCCCAAGATGTCAGTTAAAAGTGAGCAATCCCAAGCTGTCAGTTAAAAGTGAGCAATCCCAAGCTGTCATCTAGAAATGAGCAACCTCATGCTGTCAGTTAAAAGTGAGCAACCCCAAGCTGTCAGTTAAAAGTGAGCAATCCCTAGCTGTCAGTTAAAAGTGAGCAACCCCAAGCTGTTAGTTAAAAGTGAGCAATCCCATGCAGCCAGTTAAAAGTGAGCAATCCCAATGTGTCAGTTAAAAGTGAGCAATCCCAAGCTGTCTATTAAATGTGAGCACTCCCATGCAGCCAGTTAAAAGTGAGCAATCCCAATGTGTCAGTTAAAAGTGAGCAATCGCAATCTGTCTATTAAAAGTGAATAATCTCAAGCTGTCAGTTAAAAGTGAATAATCCCAAGCTGTCTATTAAAAGTGAGCAATCCCAAGCTGTCAGTTAAAAGTGAGCAATCCCAAGCTGTCTATTAAAAGTGAATAATCCCAATCTGTCAGTTAAAAGTGAGCAATCCCAAGCTGTCAGTTAAAAGTGAGCAATCCCAAGCAGTGAATTAAAAGTGAGCAATCCCAAGCGGTCAATTAAAAGTGAGCAATCCCAAGCGGTCAATTAAAAGTGAGTAATCCCAAGCTGTCAGTTAAAAGTGAGCAATCCCAAGCTGTCAATTAAAAGTGAGCAATCCCAAGCAGTCAGTTAAAAGCGAGCAATCCCAAGCAGTCAGTTAAAAGCGAGCTATCCCAAGCGGTCAGTTAAAAGCGAGCAATCCCAAGCGTGAGCAATCCCATATACAGTCAGTTAAAAGTGAGCAATCCCAAGCAGTCAATTAAAAGTGAGCAATCCCAAGTGGTTAGTTAAAAGGGAGCAATCCCAAGTGGTCAGTTAAAAGTGAGCAATCCCAAGTGGTCAGTTAAAAGTGAGCAATCCCAATCTGTCAGTTAAAAGTGAGCGATCCCAATCTGTCAGTTGAAAGTGAGCAATCCCAAGTGGTCAGTTGAAAGTGAGCAATCCCAAGTGGTCAGTTAAAAGTGAGCAATCCCAAGCAGTCAGTTGAAAGTGAGCAACCCCAAGTGGCCAGTTAAAAGTGAGCAATCCCAAGCGGTCAATTAAAAGTGAGCAATCCCAGGCGGTCAATTAAAAGTGAGCAGTCCCAAGCTGTCAATTAAAAGTGAGCAATCTCAAGCGGTCAATTAAAAGTGAGCAGTCCCAAGCTGTCAATTAAAAGTGAGCAATCCCAAGCGGTCAATTAAAAGTGAGCAGTCCCAAGCTGTCAATTAAAAGTGAGCAATCCCAAGCGGTCAATTAAAAGTGAGCAATCCCAAGTGGTCAATTAAAAGTGAGCAATCCCAAGCGGTCAATTAAAAGTGAGCAATCCCAAGTGGTCAATTAAAAGTGAGCAATCCCAAGTGGTCAATTAAAAGTGAGCAATCCCAAGTGGTCAATTAAAAGTGAGCAGTCCCAAGCGGTCAATTAAAAGTGAGCAATCCCAAGTGGTCAATTAAAAGTGAGCAGTCCCAAGCGGTCAATTAAAAGTGAGCAATCCCAAGCGGTCAATTAAAAGTGAGCAATCCCAAGTGGTCAATTAAAAGTGAGCAATCCCAAGCGGTCAATTAAAAGTGAGCAATCTCAAGCGGTCAATTAAAAGTGAGCAACTGAACCTCCACTGATGCCCATGGTCTTTTCAAGCTGTTGGACTATAAAACATGATCCGAAAATATGCAGTGGGTGTCATCCATTGTGTGTGCTGTTCCTGTTTTGCTTGAATTCAGCATCCTTCTTCTTTAACGGTGAAATAGGAAGGGCAATCACTATTAGATGTTTCGACCAGGTCTTTGTGGGGTCCTTGAGCGACAAATACTAATTTTTCAGACGTTCAGGGCATTGGCTTTATTTTTGAGTATTTTGAGATTATACATGCACCTTTGACTTTCAAAGGACCGTACATGCAGTGTGATAAAAACAAATGATTAATCCCTATAAGTCTTGATATAGTCATATAAAATGGTTTAAGTATACAGTTACACTAGAAAGGTCTCATACTCTTCCTCCTGAAGAAGGCCAAGAACCTTTTGATTGACCTTGGTAGTTACTCTTGGGGTGGTGTGTTGCTCTAGAGGCCTCTTAAGTATTCTAGAGGTTTCGTCTTCTCTCTATTACAAGTGTGTATTCTAGAGGTTTCGTCTTCTCCATTACAAGTGTATGCTCAGTCATCGATATATTCCGTTCTCAAACCTGAAGTTGTATGTTAACTGGCTATCCCTCGTAACTTACAGATTTTATGGGAAGGCCTAAATTCTTAGCTCTGACAATTCTCACTGCATCTGTCTTGCTGCTTAAGACCTACACACTGCTATTTTAGAATAACAACTGGAGAACTATCCTCAGGAACTTAAAAGTTTTATGGAGGGAATTTTCATGACAGATCCCAAAGACAAGTGAATATTAATGCTGACTAGTGAATCAGAATTAGGATATAATGGTTAGAGCGATAGCCTGAAATTGCACCTCCTAGAGTTTCACAATTTGTTGTGAATTTCACAGTTTGCTGTGGAGATTTTAGACTCATTTACCAGACACCTTTGATATATATTTTTTTTATGTGAACACATTTCAAGTGTGAGACATTGAGAACCACATACTGTACTTATAACGTTCAAAACCTGTAGTGAAATTTTTTCTAAATAATAAATCAGTGATTCATTGCAGGCCTAATTCATATATTTACATACCAACTTGTGATTCTCCATACATAATTCATATAGCATATTAACTTGTGATTCTCCATACATCATTCATATAGCATATTAACTTGTGATTCTCCATACATCATTCATATAGCATATTAAATTGTGATTCTCCATACATCATTCATATAGCATATCAACTTGTGATTCTCCATACATCATTCATATAGCATATCAACTTGTGATTCTCCATACATAATTCATATAACATATTAACTTGTGATTCTCCATCCTCTCCTTCTTTCGACCTTATTAATCCCACAGTATAGCAGGGTCGGCCGCTCAAGTCAACTTTCTCCATCTGTTCTTATTCCCTGCATCGACTTCCCCCAGTCCCACGCTCCTCCTCCTCCCCATCACTGGCATGTTCTTAGCTCTCTTGATTGGTTCCACCTTGTGATTCTCCATAGTTATATCCAAATAATAAACCAGTATTTCACTTCAGGCCTAATGCATATATTTTCACATTCTGACTTGTGATTCTCCGTAGATTATTGTATCCCAAAGCAACCATATATCATACTTACAGCCATATATTTGCAGCATATCAGACAATATTTACGTCCAGTACTAGTTCCTGCTATGTCCTCCTGGCCTCAGGTAGTAATGAAATGCATATTACTCAGATCTAAAGGTGCCTTGTCATCTGTTACGTTGCACACTTTCGTAATCTGTCATTGCATAAAGGAAATGTGTAGGATAGCAGGTCGCTTCTAGATGTTTCCATTTTTCTTCTGCTAAAGGGTCAGATTGTGTTTTGTTTCCAAAGCACTTTGGAACTATTAAAAGTATTGGCAGAGAATCACAATATAAAGTATTAGTAGTAAATGACAATTTAAATGTTTTATTTACATAGTTGAACTTACATTTACTCCTAACGTTTGTACCGTGCTAGTAAATATATGCGTACACAACACCTCCAAATACGTACACAAGCGTGCGCACACAAAGAATTCGTCTAGTCATTATGCAAGTTAAGCTAGTGAGAAGGCTAGTTTTAATTCTTAGACGAGGTACAAATCAGTACATGATGATTAGGTAATTGAAGTGGATTGTAGCCAGGAATAAGGGAATGAGGCTAGCAACCTCATCCCAAAAAAACTTAAACTTACGTATTATATATTATATATAATATATACATATATAAATATATATATATATATATATATATATATATATATATATATATATATATATAAATATAAATATATATATATATATTAATACAGCTTTGTTTTATATATTCAAATACTAAACCACGAATATTGCTGCTTATCTAGAGTAAGATGGCCAGGTTCGAATCCTGGCATGGGAAAATGCGCTTATCAATGATAATTCCCCTATAATTTAACTTATTCCCTAGGAAAGGTAAATCGACATCAAGTGGTATTCGTGGTTTAATATTTGTGAGTAAAAGTGAAAAAGAAAAACGATTATTCGATCGTTACAAACTCAGGAATCGGGTATCAAGGTTGAGATGGGCTGATTTTGACACAAGTAGAGAACCTGAATTGGACGGGAATATTTTTACAAGTTCGAGTACGGGCTGCAAATTCCTGAGATGTCTGGTAGTATTGCACCAGCCCCGGTTTTTTGCCATGCCCCTAAATTAGGTTAGGTTAGGGCTAGGTTAACTTGCAGGTAATTTGGGTGTGGGAAACAATGAGATTATTTTCAAGAAAATTCTATGGTTACTTTTTAAGATATGGCGTCCCGCCTTTTTTAGGGAAAGGTCCCGCTACTCGGTTACATCTCGGGAAAGTGCATCCGGGCAGGGGGAAAATGCATTTATTATTAGTAATACCCTGGGGCGCAAGTTATTCCCAGGGGAAGTGAATTCGATATTAAGTGATAGTTTGCTCCATAATAATTTTATTATTGCACATAAGTTTATACATTTTATGTTCACAAAAGTCGCCTTTGCCTGCATACTTTTAAGAAATATTTAAGCTTCCTTCCACACATTTAAAGATATATTGGTTGTTGGTTACTTGAAAATAACCGAAAACGCATTGTGATACAGCATTTGAAAGCCACAGATTGAAAAAAAGATGAATGTGGATGACTGTTACACGGTATAAATTAGATATGGGGTTATTGTCAGCTATATGTGGTTAAGCTTTTGAGTAAAATATTCTCAGATGGCCAGATTAGCCTGACAGATTTCATGGTAGGAATAATGCAAATGGTTTGCACTAAGAATTGCAAAATTGCTATACGTATGTAAAAGATAATTAAAAACTAAAAAAAAAAAATACATATTGTAATCCACTAGTGGGTAGCGGAGTTAACAGTAGGAAAAATAGTATCATGTAGGAAAAATTTCATCATTTAGGAAATATTGTAGCATTCAAGAGGAAAATTCATCATGTATGAAAAATATTATTATTGACATTACCAAGAAGAAAAATTAACATTGATATGGGAAACTGATATAGATTTATTTTCAGAGGCCAGTGATTTTAGCAGAGTTCATGACAGATAAAATTAATAGCTCATCAAAATTTTAAAAAATTTGACTTAAAGCAACAAAGATAGGAAAAAAAATTAACATCTCGTAAAAATTTACAAAAAAAAAAAAAACAACGCATCAAATAAAATAAAGATATTGTTAGTTGTGACAATGATAAAAGCCGAAGGAAGCTAACGAGAGTTCGTGTTATGATAAATAAAAAAAAAAAAAAATTTATAAATAAGCACGAACAAAGAAATGCCAAAATAAAACGAACAATGAAAACAAAGACATATTGTCTGTTGTGACAACGTGGGCCAGAATGAAATAGAATTCGGAACACAGACTCCTTAAAGGGGAACTTCACTTACAGTTGGGAAGGTAAAACAATGGAATACAAAAGATGATAGAGAAAAATAATTATTTCGAAAATATTCATTGTGGAGTTGACAGTAGATGTCGAACATCCTGTAAAAAAATATATATATTTTTAACTTTCAATCTTCAGTTGTTCTTTTTCTTCAGATAAGGAATGTATTCAAGATGGTGTACCGTTGCTCTCTCTCTCTCTCTCTCTCTCTCTCTCTCTCTCTCTCTCTCTCTCTCTCTCTCTCTCTCTCTCTCTCTCGATGGAATCCTATTGACTGAGATCTTGATCAAACAGGCTTTGGGCTGAGACATTCTTTACTTACAATTTTTGTCTTCAAATGTTCTTTGTCTTTGGGATAAGAATGTATTAGAGTTGGAAGATGTTCTCTCTCTCTCTCTCTCTCTCTCTCTCTCTCTCTCTCTCTCTCTCTGGAATCTTAATCTTATTGACCGAGATCTTGATCAGACCCAGGCGGGTGATGGAAAACGCGCGTGAAGCTTCTTAATAGGAATTAAAATACCATAAAGTTGTGTACCCGGGGACCCTACACACACACACGTGTGTGTGTGTGTTTGTAAAAAAGAGTGTATTTAAATTATTATGAGTAACTTTAGGTTTTAGAGGCAATGTGGAGGACATTAGGAATATTGATATAGAGAATATGTTATTTAGTGATTAAAAGTTATCTTTTTAACGATGGAAAGAGGCGTGTGTGAGAATACAATGGGCGGGAGAGTGACTGGTTAGTTGTAAAAGTACGGCTAAGACGAGGTCTTCTAGGCCTCTGTGGTTGTTCAGTATATTTATAAATGAAGTAATGTAATCAGTCAGGGAGAGGAGAGATGAAGATGCAAAACTGTAGAACAAGAAAATCAGTTGTCAGTGGAGTATGGAGTGGCTGATGTTGGCACATGATACGGTGGAGACTGGAGATAGTGAAAAGAAACTGCAGCAGCTAGAGAGAGAGTTTGAAAGTGTTAACTAGTGGAAAAAGTTGAGAGTAAATATGAGCAATGATAGATGGAAGCCTTAGGAGTTAGATGAGAGATTCAACTAACATGTAAAACAAAAACAAAACAGAAAAATTCAAATATGGCTGACCGAAAATCAAGACACTTTCTGTCATGCTCAGTGAATAATTTTGAATTTTCCAGATAATTTTACAAACATTAGCTGTAAGGATTCCTTTTAAAGCTTCAAACATCAGCAACATCATTCTCTTAATTCATTTCCTCCGTCTTTTGTAAAATAACTAAGAACAGTATCAGGACCAGTATTTGTAGAGTTAATGCATATCTTATTGCAAATGGACCTCTCTCTCTCTCTCTCTCTCTCTCTCTCTCTCTCTCTCTCTCTCTCTCTCTCTCTCTCTCTCTCTGTCAAGGGTTGTAGCACACTGGTTCAGATGATTTCCTTGAAAGCATCAATAATTTTATGGTATAATTCTTATTTTAAGGGGGTGGCCCCTTCCTTGAACTCCATCCCTCTACTCCCCCTCCTCCTACTCCTACCCCTCCTACTCCCCCTCCCCTTCCCCCTCCCATGACTGCATAAGGTCAGGAAGACCTAATTAATCTAATCGAGTTAAAAGGCCAATAAGTGCATTGCGCTGATGCGTTGACATCTTGTGGTTTCAGTCATTTAAGGAGGCTCTTGCTTATTATAATATATATATATATATATATATATATATATATATATATATATATATATATATATATATATAAACATATATATGTATATATAGATAGATAGATAGCTAGATATAAATATATTAAAAGCATATCCCTACTGGTAACGATATATAAAATTACTTCCAATAATAAGATTCATAACATGTAACAAATCATGTATTACTCATTTATCATTAAAATTAAACGATTACGGCCAGAACACATGATTCACACATGAGAACCCTTTGATTAAACCATTATATTGTCCTTTATGTCCACAAAATACAATTTTTTATGACTGATTTTAAATCTGGACATAAAGTTGAACAAAAAGAAGTCCAGTTCTTAATCAGGTTGACACTTACATTCGCTTTGAAGATACTGAGAGTGCAAACTTTGCCACAAACACGAAAAGGGCGCTTTTAACTCGGTATTACAAAGAGCAGCTTTGTGGCAAGGTCTCTCTCTCTCTCTCTCTCTCTCTCTCTCTCTCTCTCTCTCTCTCTCTCTCTCTCTCTCTCTCTCTCTGCTTTAGCTCGTTTTTTATGTTTCATAAGTCCATTCCTTTACCGTTACAACACAAACCTACTGGGTTTTGACTCTCTCTCTCTCTCTCTCTCTCTCTCTCTCTCTCTCTCTCGTTTTTATATAAATCTACTGGACGTTTCATTTAATGTTACAACACAAACCTACAGAATGTTGACTCTCTCTCTCTCTCTCTCTCTCTCTCTCTTTTGTATTTCGTTTTTTATATAAATCTACTGGACGTTTCATTTAATGTTACAACACAAACCTCCGAATATTGACTCTCTCTCTCTCTCTCTCTCTCTCTCTCTCTCTCTCTCTCTCTCTCTCTCTCTCTCTCTCTCTAGGCCTCTGTTATTCAGTCCCCTTTAGTTCCAAAACGTGGAATGTGAGAGGTCAGCCATTCGTCTAAGTGATCAAACTCAAGACAGGTTTCGTACGAGTTTTATGCTTTTAGAATTTATTCCCGTTGATTATTTATTTTTCATATCATTATTGTGTGTTGATATTAATTATTCCAATGATTCGCATTTCATTTGGGTACCATTTCAGATCATTTCCATTAATTCTTGTGTTTTAGTATCTTAATTTTATGCTGAGATTGATTATCCATTTATTTGATTCGAATTTAATTTTGGTACTATTTCAGATCGTTTCCATTAATTCTTGTGTTTTATTATCTTAGTTTTCTGCTGAAATTGATTATCCATTCATTTGATTCGAATTTTATTTTGGTACCAGCAAGAACAAGATGCTTTTTCGTATGTGATGGTGAATGTCCTCGGCTAATTCCATTTAATTTTCTCGGCTATTATTAACGAACCATATTGAACTTAGTGTTAATATAAAGAACCTACAAGATACATATTGGTCTCCAGTGGTTATTATCCTCAGACACTTTTTGATTAGTGATCCATATGATTTGATTTATGTTACCAAAAAGGAAGAGATACTTTGTTTTTCTAATAATTAAGGTCTTCAGCAAACTACCATTCTCTCTCTCTCTCTCTCTCTCTCTCTCTCTCTCTCTCTCTCTCTCTCTCTCTCTCTCTGTAGTTTGGGTTCTGTTTGTGTATGTATGTATGTGAAAGCTCTCTCTCTCTCTCTCTCTCTCTCTCTCTCTCTCTCTCTCTCTCTCTCTCTCTCTTGTAGTTTAGGTTCTGTTTGAGAGAGAGAGAGAGAGAGATCCCTTGCAATAAAGCTGCACTTTGTAAAACTGGGTTAATAGGGTCATTCTATTTGTGACAAAGTTTACACCAGCTGTCTTCAAAGGGAATTGAAATGTCAGCCTGATTAAGAATAATCAGGCTTAATCACTAGCCATAAGAAAGTTCAATCTTTTTCGTTGGCAGAGGGGTTAATATAATGGTTCAATTTAATTGTTTTTGTGTGTCAGTCATGTAAAACCAAGGTTTTTTTTATTCTTCAATAGTCCAAAACAAGGGTTTTTCCGAAATATTTAGGAATGAAAAACCAATATGTTTACAATAATAATAATAATAATAATAATAATAATAATAATAATAATAATAATAATAAATCCAAAATGCAAGGGGTTTTTTTGTACATTACAATTCAGTAATCCAGTCGCTGAAAGTTTTCCCACACTGTTATTCATTAATAAAAAAATAATGGATTTTTATACCATACGTTTAAAATCATAAATCAACGAGTTTTTCCTCGATGTTATTCAACAATCGAAAAAACCAAAGGTTTTCATTTACTGAACAAACTATTTAGTCCTGAACACCAAATGATTATCCATGATACCGTTCTGCAATTCAAACCCCCTAATTTTTTCAAAAATATTCAATATTAAAAAACCAGAGGTTTTTTGCATTGTTATTCAATCTCTCGAACCTGAAGCGTTCTTCCACTACTTTCTAATAATAAAACCAAAGGTTATTGCAAAGCTGTTCCATAAACCAGAAAAACCAAGGTTTTTTCTAAGATTGTACTCCATAGTGAAAATAAGGTTTCGTCATAATACCAGTAATCAGAAATTACTAATATTGCTAAAGGTTTTTATGGAATATTTTTCAGTAATTCGAAATTCAGTTTTCCTCAATAATGCTACTGAAAATAATAAAAAATTACGTAAGGTTTTTTTTTCCAAAATGTTCAGTAATCTAAAAGTTAAAGTTTAACCCCAAAAAACAAAGAATTTCTCAATAATAATATTAAAAATAATAATGGAAAATTAATAAAGTTTTTTCCTAAGTGTTATTCAGTAATCTAAAAATCAATTTTTTCAGTGATACCATTAAAAACCCATTAGTTTTCTTCAGTATCATACCTCACGCATGAAGTACTTATTAAATTACAGATGTAGCGATCGCTTTTGAAATTATACGCTTCGAAGTATCACATGATTGGCAACCTCAAAAAAATTCATGTATTTTTCGATGCGTTGTTTAAGCCAACACGTAAACCAACCTGTTATTTACCTGCGTGAGTAGATTAAGAGTTTTTTTTGTGCATACGCAGTCACGTATTTGTCTTTTTTTTTACTGACTTTTATTTAGGGGGGATTTAAGTACTGTTATTTCCCGCTGTTGACGTGGCTGTTATTTTTTGTTATGTAACAGGCTGTTTGTAATTGAATTTAGGCCTGTTTGTTTATCTGAACGTTTGAACACTGTAGCGGAAGAGACTCTCTCTCTCTCTCTCTCTCTCTCTCTCTCTCTCTCTCTCTCTCTCTCTGTGTAGGACTTTAATATCATTGTATTGACATTTGGGAATTTCTCTCTCTCTCTCTCTCTCTCTCTCTCTCTCTCTCTCTCTCTCTCTATATATATATATATATATATATATATATATATATATATATATATATATATATATATATATATATATATATATATATGATATATAACCTATATATATTCAACTTTTTCGTTTTTACGAATTATCCATTAAATTATAACAAATTACCTTACAATATATTTTAAGAGACGCTAATCCTATGTATTAATTATGCTTTTCCAGATCTCCACAGTGATGTCCCAGCAGTAGAAAAAAAAATACCCATTTCGTCTCCTCAGTCATGTCGAACGGGTGTCCCAATTCAGTGCCCACCCACGCCCGAAGCCTGGTCTTCATCGGCTTGGAGAGGTCACCTCCTTATATCTTGGAGGCCTCCAAAATTCCCAACGAATTGGAGGAAGGAGAGGTAATCAGTGACGTCACGAGGTTCGATGACGTCACTCATCGACCTTCCTTGATGGCGTCATGGCGTATTGATTCCTAAGATTTGAGGTCGTATTTGAAGTCTCTTTTAAAGTGCTTGACGCTCGCTGATGTCCTTGTGATTTGCACAGTCTCTCTCTCTCTCTCTCTCTCTCTCTCTCTCTCTCTCTCTCTCTCTCTCTCTCTCTCTCTCTCTCTCTCTCTCTCTCGGGAGTTTAAGCTTCTTATTTCTTACTGGTTTTAGGTCTTAGAATTTCGTGGTATTATAGAAAGTGTGTGTACTGCTATCTCTCTCTCTCTCTCTCTCTCTCTCTCTCTCTCTCTCTCTCTCTCTCTCTCTCTCTCGGGTGTTTAAGCTTCTCATTTCTTATTGGTTTTAGGTCTTAGAATTTCGTGGTATTATAGAAAGAGTGTTTACTGCTTATTTCTCTCTCACTCTCTCACTAAGAAGTCTAAAAGATTTTTATTTCTTACTCGGTTTAGGTCGTAGAATTTCGTGGTATTATTGACAGACTGTTTACTCTCTCTCTCTCTCTCTCTCTCTCTCTCTCTCTCTCTCTCTCTCTCTCTCTAGGAGGTCTGAAGCTTCTTTATTTCTTATTGGTTTTGGGTCTTAGAATTTCTTAGGTGCTATTGACAAAGTATGTACTCCAAATTTATGTATTTTTCATTTTTCTCATCATAAACACCCTTTATCCTCAAAGCAACTAACATACATATTGATATTACAAAATTTTAATGTCTCCCTAAAAAATAATTGTATATTTCATAAATCTGGAGATTAGGTCAATCTTACTAGACAGAAACCTTAATTTTTCATCGATTTTCAATTCTCGAATTTTCCCAGGTTCTCATATCGGTGGAACTCGCTGCAATTTGTGGGTCCGATATTCACACTTTAGTGGGCCAGCGATCGACGCCTCACCCATGGTAAGTATGACCCTGTTTTTTTGAGATCATTCAAAGTTCAAGGTCAGAGTTGGTCAGTTAAAAGAAAATTTCATAAATGATGGTAAGATTAGGGGGAAGCTCAAGGTCATTTCAGATGTTAAATAAAATAAAATTTATTTATTTATGTATTATTATTATTATTATTATTATTATTATTATTATTATTATTATTATTATTATTTTTAAAAATACTGATAGTAGCTTGAGCCCTAAAATAAACAATAATATAAGTGTGAACGTGTATCTCTATTATTATTATTATTATTATTATTATTATTATTATTATTATTATTATTATTATTATTATTATTATTATCATCATCATCCAAAATACTCCAAGTACCACGTCCTAAAATGGAAGAACAAATCTACAGTTATGTACAATGCATTCGTACATAATTGCATATATGTTTCGCCATTATTATTATTATTATTATTATTATTATTATTATTATTATTATTATTATTATTATTATTATTATTATTATTATTATTATTTCAAAAAGATTATTTTCCACCTTGTTAAGGAAGTACCCATTCGGTCTCGTTATCTGTTGTCGTTTGGAATAAGTTATGTGGACTTTGTATCAAGTTAATTCATCTAGATTACATGAGGGGTGCCCAAGGACAGTAATTATAAACGTGGGTACATTTACTCCATCAATTTCCTCTGCCAGGGTACGTCTTTCTTTCCTTGGGCGAAAATTTTTCCATGGCCACTTTGTTTTATTATTTTTTTTTATCTGAGCAGTTTTTTTTAAGTTTTTCGTAACTACTTTTTTTATTTTTTATTGTTTTGGTATGTTTTTTTTGTGAGCTAACTGGCTTAATGAATTCTCGTTGACCTTACGTTTTGTGACTCCAGTTTGTGTTGTGGAGTGATGCAAGGTGGGATTATTGTTGTTATAATCAGGGATTATTGTTGTTATAATCAGGAAGAGAGAGAAAAGTGGGATTGTTATTGTTGTAATAGGGGGGAGAGAGAGAGAAGTGGTATTATTATTGTTGTAATCAGAGAGAGAGAGAGAGAATAGAATAGAATGTGGGATTATTATTGTTGTAATCAGGGAGAGAGAGAGAGAGAGAAACTTTCGCACGACAAACACAGTCAGTCTCTAGCAACATCAAACCAAGTTCTGAGCCATTTTCAACTTTCGTTTTATTAAAATTAAATATTTCGACCTCACTAAGTCGGCAGCATTCACGTGCTGAAATTTACCCCGTGTCATTCTCTATTTTCATATGATGACATGGCGTTCCCTTTAGTGTTTATTTTTTTCTTGGTTTTTTATACTGGCGTTTTATTTTCTCCTATTTTTACACTTGAGAGTTCATGCCCCTGACTAACCTACGAGGATTTCCAGGCTGAAATTCATACCAAAAGATTTAATTAATAAACGTCATCCCTGTATATCTTAGTAGTAATAGTAGTAGATGGGATTTTCCTTTGAAACGGCTCTTGTTGACTCAGTAGTAGTGGTTATTAGGATTGCCTTTGAAACGGCCCCCCTTTTACTTATTTGTAGTTGTAGTTGTAGTAGTAGTAGTAATCAGAATTTGCCTTTGCAACGCCCCCCCCAACCTCACGGTATCAAATGCGATTTGCCCTTAATCCCTGGAACGGCTCATCCAAGTTGGTAGGGTTTTGGGGAATAGCATTCATTCGTAGATATACACTAATGCTTTTCATCTAGATTACTCTCTTCAGTTACTGGCATTTATATTCTTTATATTACTCTCTTTCAGTTACTGGCATTTATTCTTTTCTTCAGAGAGAGAGAGAGAGAGAGAGAGAGAGAGAGAGAGAGAGAGAGAGAGAAAATGTACGAGGCTGGGTTTCTTTCAGGTACTGGAATTTATTTTTTATTCATCCTCGAAAAACACAGAGAGAGAGAGAGAGAGAGAGAGAGAGAGTCTGGGCTGCTTCATAATGTTTATTGAAAGACATTTAATTATAACCCATGGCACCTCTTAATAAATGAAGTTCTCCCACGTCGAGATTGAAAGCCCTAATTGACTTTACGTAATTACGACCCAACTTTTAAAATATCCAGTCAGCTTCAAAAGTCCGCCACCGCGTTCAGGTAATTGGCTCCAGGTGAGTGTAGCCGGACTTTTGAAAGCGACTGTACGTTCATTAGTTATTGGAAAGTTCAAATTAAATACGTCACTTAGTTCGAGAACGTTATTACTATAATTAAATCTAATATCTCGGTTGACTTCCATTTCCCGTTTTCTATGCAGGTCTTGTAAGGCTGAATTAGTAGATACTTAAATGGAATTATTTAACACCTGCCAAATTAAATTTAAGAGATTTTGCGTTCACTTGGTTCTATTTGTTTGGTTGCTTGGCTAATGTGTGCTCATATCTCTCTCTCTCTCTCTCTCTCTCTCTCTCTCTCTCTCTCTCTCTCTCTCTCTCTCTCTCTCTCTCTCTCTCTCTCTCTGTGTTCCCAAAATATTCCTTAATTTTTTTACGGATTTCAATGAAATGTTTTTGTGAGGTCAGGTTTGGGCGGAGGAAAATTTAAATTTTGTGATGGACCTGAATAAAAGGTGTGATCGCTATACGCTTTCTGTACTGAAAATGTTGTTACTTTCTAATATTAAATTGCCTGGCCTGAAAAATAATGTCTCGTCGGTAAGAGAATTCATTTTTAGATATTGAAATAATGTATTTAAGTATCCCTGACGGAGTCTGTATAATGAAAAATATGGCTTAAAAATTTCCTTGGATTCAAAGTTCTATTGCTTTATTTGAATAAACGATACTATCAGGA
>NC_089780.1:18585165-18592665 GCF_040412425.1 Macrobrachium rosenbergii
TGCAAAATAAGAACTTCATCCTTTCAATAAACTGTCAATGTTCTTAAAGAAAACGTCAGAAGCAAAGGAGGAACTAATATATTTATACAGGTTTTAAAATCCCTCAGAATCTTCACAGTGAAAGCTCTTAAAGACTGCTTCAGAAGTAGAGGAGAAACCACCGAAGATTATCTGTAATACATAGAAGTAGTATCATATACATTACCTTCAAAATTCACTAGGAGCAACGCAGAAGATTGTCTGTTTTAGAATTGGTATATTTTATACAAGCTTTAAAATCCATTAGAATTTTGTTGGAGTTGAACTGTATAGCTCAGTGTCCGCTTGTCTTATTCCCAGGGTGCTGGTATGATGGGTATCTACGCCATAGCATTGCTTAAGGAGGCTGGTTTCTCCAAAGTCTACTGCATAGACATGAATCGTTCGAGGCTGTCCCGGGCAGTGGAATTTGGGGCGACTCCTGTGCATCCTGACCAAGGTATTGTTTCTCAGATAAATAAATCAGTTTTGGGGGAATTTTTCTTTAAATGAGGGAACCAAGTCTAGACAGCTATCAATTTTCCTGTTTTTATTTTTGTAGCATGAATTAGTTTCAGCTTTATTTGCCCATAAATAAGAGGGATTTTTCAGAAGTTTCTTGTAATTTTAGGTTTAGCCCTTGCTGGAATTTAGAATTCATGAGAAACATTAAAATAAATCATCTTCGTGTACACTGGCACTTGAAATAATGAGGAATGTTTCGCGCATGCGCAATAGCCTAATGAAGACAGACATTATTATTATTTTTCCTTCAGCATGGCCAAATGCTCTTGATCCAAGTAAGTCCTCCAGTTTTCCCCTCTATAGAAGTGTCGCCAACCTCCTGCAATAAAGACAGTTTTAGAGGCACACTCGTCGTTTCCCTGATGTGCTGCCTCACTCATGACATTCAACAGCACCTGTCTTTTTCCACCTTGTCAGTAATTTAAACACTTCATCCTTAAGATGAAACTACTTGCCCACTCCAACATCGATGTAGCTGTTGTAACTTGCCAAATCTTGTTATTCACAGTGGCAGCTGTTGTCATACAAGTCTGTGCTCTGTAACAGACACTTCTTGGTTCCTTGCCCTGTACTGTAAGTGTATTTTCTGTTCATTATTCTCAACAACAACAGCTCGCCCTGTTATTGTTAGTGATACATGTAATTTTTCAATTATTTTAGTTTTTTCTTTCCTCTATTTTGTACAAGATAAAATTAACTCAGTCATTGTATAACTGCCCTTATTTTTAAGTAGCCTAGGTTCAAGTTATCTTCCCTCTGGTAAGTGTGTGATCTGTCACCAAGTTTTCTTTGATAAACTTGACTCCTAACAGTTAGCTTTTGTCACATTTTGTCACACTTGGATAAATTTGTAGTTTTTGTCACATTTGGATAAATTTGTAGCCATACCTGGCCCATCTAGCTCAGACCTATACTGGGAATCTAATTTTCTTGTGTAGCTTAACTGATATGTCTATTTTATTTTTGTCTAAATAATAATTGTATTCTCGTGGTCCTGGTTTCCTGGGAGAATTATGTTATAATAACTCACTATGCTAAATAATTATTCTTACCGTGGATGTTTCTTTGCTGACTTACAGTAACAGTCCTCGTTCTATGCAGAAGTATAACTTTACAAGGTTAGACTTGAAACAATGTATAGTCTGTAGACATTCCTGTCTTGAACACTTTCTCTCCTCATAAGGGCTCTTCTGTCCACTCCGGGAGGTACGTTCTCAATTGGTGTCTCTTGTCCAGTTAATATCCTTCACTTCATATTCGTTTCGGTTTGGTCTTATGATCGTCACTAACTGGAATCTACGATATCAGAAGTCTCATTCCGAAAGGTGGTCCCAACCACCGACCTGTTTCTTCTGCAGTACCTGTTTCGACCAAAAATTTCACTAGTGATAAATGTTTCGGTTTTCTTTGAGAGCGAGCAGCACATTTCAGAGTAAATGTCATTTTCTGCAGTATGGTTGAGACTCTTGTTCGTAAAGTATATTTTTCTTGGCTTCTGTTATGGGTATAATGTGACATATCACTCGGTGGATGAGTTTAGATATAAAACCTCAAGCAAGATGTAGAGAGGGGAAACTCTCCTGTTGCGAGGGAGTTCCACAACAAGCCTCAATCAGTCATTTAGGGATTTAGGTGCTCCGAACATTCGTTCACAAAGGGTTGATGTTGCAAGTATTCAGAGGTAGTTTTCTCCCAGAGGTTAAATTTCCAATAAACGCTGCTATTCACGATTGTAAAGGTCCTCCTCCTCCTTTTGTTGTTGGATATTTAGCGTTGTATGTTTATAAGTATATCTGTGTATTTTGGCAGCACTTGGGTTATGTAGTAATTTCAAAGTAAAAAAAATCTACGTTTAAAGTCTTATTCTATCCCTTTACGTATAAGTAGGTCCTAGTTACTGTATAGAACTGGTGACAAAATACGAAAAATTCTAGATTTTTAACAACAGACTTACCCCATGCTGTAAACTTTCGTTATAACACCGGAAATCGATTGTCTGTTCATCCCATTGTTGTCCTATCTACTTGTAACAAGTTAAACTAAACAAAAGAATATTTGCTGTGAAGCAGGTTAAATTATTTATGTTTTAGCCAGACTTGATAATTATTCTTTGTTTTGGGCTTTTGGTCCACAGTCAGCATTTCCCAGGAGGCACCTAAGGCAAACACATTGGTATGTGGTCTCTGGTTTTGAAGGATGTGGTTCACTTATGATGGAGTTGTTGCGAAAGGGGTATCTCTGCTATTGTTTGTTTTTTGTCTGTTCATGAAGGGGCCCTCTGTGAAAGTTTATGCCTTTTGTTATTTCTGCCTGTTCGTGAAGGAGAAATTACAGCAGTGTGGCCTCACTTTTGTTCTTTTGTTCTATAATTCTTCTTGTTCAGGAAAGATTCATGGCAGTTTTATCCCAACACCTAACTTTATTGTTTTCGTTTCTGTTCAAGGGGAGCCGTTGCACATGTCAAACCCCACTGCTGTTCTTACACTTCCGATTTCTTCTTCTTCTTCTTCTTCTTCTTCGCTCTGGTCATTGTAACAAGAAACCTACATAACCGATACTACTTTCTTACTGGAAGGGTTAATTAAAAGAGGAAGTAATTATCTACCGTAAATTGTTACTTTTGCATGTATTGAAGTTATGTCTCTTGTAAATAAATAACCTCTGATTACAATTAATCCCTCCAATTACAGATGAAGAGATCGTGTCTCCCGATAGCGTTGACGTTGTTATTGAAGCTTGCGGCAACAAAGAAGTGAGTATTATTTATTTTTCTTGATTTTTATTGAAAACGGAATTACTTCCGTTTTCAATATTTATCTGAAATATCTGACGCAATTAAATGGTTCCCAGCATTCAAATAGCGTTTCTTATGCCTGGTTGTTTTACAAACAGCTTTTGAAGTTTTACGAATATAACTTACCTGAACATGACCCAAAATAGGATAGATTTTGCTTATTTATTTTTCTTCATTTTTATTGAAGAATTACTTCCGTTTTCAACATTTATCTGAAATATCTGACGCATTTAAATGGTTCCCAGCATTCAGATAGCGTTTCTTATGCCTGGTTGTTTTGTGAAAAGCTTTTGAAGTTTTACGAAGAATATAACTTACCTTAACATGACCCAAAATAGGATAGGTTTTGCTTAGTAACCCAAAGTACCTAAAAGCACCATTTATACAGTCAACCATTTTATACTATAGTTAATACTGCTTAATAAAAATTGTTTGTTAAGAATGGTTCATGTTCAGGCATACCTCCAGTACAAAATCCTTTATTTATGGGAAAACAAGTATCAGGGAGAGACTGGTGAGGCCCGAATCATTTTTATTTTTTGTGCCAACTGAATATCTCATCATTGACTCCAGTAGGCCTAGTGGCTTATCTGCTTCTCAGCCGTCTAACCCAACTTTCCTGTAGTATTTCTATTTCGTTCAAAAGAAAAAAATATGTTGCAGGGATCCATTCAGTATTCAAAGATATTACATTTTTATTAGGATAAAATTTCCACTTGTATGATAGATCTTTTGCACACGGTCCTACTCTGTATTCCAAAGGATAACGGCTGTTCTCTAAGTCTGATTGTAGAATAAGGCACAAATTTACGTGCTTGGCCTTTATCAAGCAGAACGTCCGGTGCCTGAGTCAACTCACTCTATCTGTACACCAGTTCAGTACTCGTAAAAAAATACTGAATGCGTAGACAGGATGTCCACTTTTAACTTAACACTTGTCATCAATCACTGTCGTATCCCGAGAGAATCCTTTGAAACAAATAACCCTTTTCATAATTTCCATTTACTGTTTAGGACTTGTGATCATCGGTTTTTATTTCAGTTTACATTAATAAAACTTAATGTAATAAGTATCCACAATTATTTAGTAAACGTAATTACTGTGTGAAAGTTTAAATGTATAATTGTGGACTTCTATTAAACAAACTGTGTTTTCACGAGATTGCGAGTTTCTTAGCAACAAACTTAATCATGATTTAGAGCTTAAAATGTCCAGTGACCCTCAGAAATTATTAAGCCCATTCAAGGTCCAGTAACCCTAAAAAATTATTAAGCCTGCTCAAGGCCCCGTGACCCTCAAAAATTATTAAGCCCACTCAAGGCCCAGTGACCCTCAAAAATTAAGCCCACTCAAGGCCCAGTGACCCTCAAAAATTATTAAGCCCATTCAAGGCCCAGTGACCCTCAAAAATTATTAAGCCCGCTCAAGGCCCAGTGACCCTCAATAATTAAGCCCACTAAGGGCCCAGTGACCCTCAAAAATTATTAATTCCACTCATAATTTCTACCAGTTACTTAAGACTTGTGATTGGCCCCATGTCCTTGCTTTCCATAGAAGACTTCCAAGATAAATCAACATTATTCTTAATTTATGCTTCTAATTTCCACTTCTGTTTCCAGGTATTAACTCAGGGCATGAGAACGCTGAGGGTGGGAGGCACCTACATCCTTGTTGGCCTAGTACACAAAGATTCCAAACTCAATGTTCTAGCACAAACGGTTGTAACGAAATGCCTCACGTTAATTGGTAGGTATTCGACAAGGGAGGTGAATTTAGCCATTAGCCTTTGATATGACTTAAAATTGCATTGTGGGAGCTCAAAATACCTTAAGTCACAATCTCACCGATGTGTGGTATGTTTTTTGTAATATGATTCATAGTGAATTTTACCAGATACTGTAATGTACATACAGTAACTTGCACAGAGTTTTCCTATGCTTTGCTGGGGTACATAGTTACATGGTTTTAGCAGTTGGTGTTTAATATGACGTAAAATTGCACTATAGAAGCCCATAATACCTCAACTCAGGTAGCTCTGATTATTAATTATACCACATTTACGAGACTGTAATTATTATAACCTGCAACAATTCTTCCTGTTCCTGGATTTTACCAGACACTGCAGTTTCTATAACACGCACAAATTTTATTTATTCCTGGATTTCACCGGATGCTGAAATTTCCATAACCTGCACAAATTTTTCCTTATTCCTGGATTTTACCAGATACTGCAATTTTTATAACCTGCACAAAATTTTCCTATTCCTGGATTTTACCGTACACTGCAATTTCCATAACCTGCACAAATTGTATTTATTCCTTGATTTTACCAGAAACTGCAATTTATATAACCTGCATAAATTTTCCTTATTGTTTTCAGGGGTCCATAATTACACAAGTCAGCACCTGGAGGAGGCTGTCAAATTTCTCAGCCAGCACCACGACAGGTACCCGTTCTCTTCGTTAATGGGACCAATTTACCCGCTGTCCGAATTTAGGGTAAGACAAAGGTTTTTGTAACAATTTTTACTTAGGTGATTTTATTTAATACCAATTTCCAGGATTCATACAAACTTGACTACCATATAACCAGGCTACCAGTAATTATATCCATTATTAATATGATACTGTGGCCTAGGTCAGATTAGGTTAGGTCATTTCAGCTTAGGCTGTACCCTTTGAATTGCTGAGCTGAGTTGCCAGGTAGAGGGTCTGCATGGTGACTGGTAAATGGAATTAAAAAATAGTCATTTGGGGTTTATTTAGTTCATATAATACTTTATCGGTAGCTCTTATTTCCAAATTTTCGTTTTGCTTAGAATACATCTTTCACCAACTAGCATTAACTTTTCCAAATTTGGTTATATTTTTGGATTTAAAATTTTGGCTTTAGCATAAATCTATAACAATTATGCAGTTTTAAACAGTGGTCCCTGAACATATGTTATTGATGTTCATGTTAGGAATAATATTAAAGTTTTACAGTGATTGTCAGTGTTAATAGATTCATCCAACCACTAAACGCTCACATACACTAATATAGAATAGTCTTGACCATATTATACAGTATACAGTAGCCCTGAAATTGGACCAATATATAATCTTTTTCTTCTGCTGCTTCTTCTCGTCCTGCAGAACGCCGTGGAAGGAGCCAAGTCAGCACATTTCTTCAGGGTGGGAATCAGCCCGCACATGTGAACGAAATGCCCCTACAGTGTCTACCGCAGAAACAGCATCGTTGTTGTACCCTTTTCAGTGTCTTGTCTTGAGTAAATATTAAAGAATATATTGTTCGTTTCTTGATGTAATTCGGCGCTTTTATTTTCAATTTACCTTCGGCCAAAGAGCGAATGCTGGATGCTGTGTTTAATCAAGGTAAAGAAAGGATGGTTCTGATTTCAATATTCCTGTTTCCATAGCATTTTATATGAAATATGTTGAAAAACTTCAACATTATGATGGTTCGACAACAGGTAAGCTCTCTGCTTGAAAATGGTCTGGTACTCAGACATTATTTAAGCTCTGCTATATTTCCACTACACAAGTTATTTTCGTTTTTGTACTGAATCCCTCCAATCCCTTCTTAAACGAAGGGCTGCCATACTACTGTCATTGTGGAAAACCAGAGTTTTGCTACGGGAAAAACGAAAACGAGTGCTAGTCCCATCCGCGATAGCAAAATACAAGAGAAACACTGAGGCAAGTATAAGGTTCTTTTCTAAAATTCCATCACGAGTGGAATAAAATCTGCAAAAGTTGAAGTAAAATGTCACTGAAAACATATACCACCCATCCAAACCTAACATAACCTCACTTAGTATATAGGGTCCAGCCTTGGTCCCATTTGGTCTGAGACCATTGCAGACCCAAATAGCTTGACTAACCTCATCTGGAATATCATCGCCTGACTAAGATCTCGTAGCCTCAAATATGAGGGTGGTATGGGGGCGGGGGGTTCCATTCAAAAACCCTTAACGTTCCTTAAAATTAATGCCTAAAGCTTTTTAGGTGAGAGGCTGAAAACCCTTAACCTTCCTTTAACTTAAAACCTTAAGCTTTTAAGATGAGAGGCTGAAATTCCCCTATACTGAATCGATTCATCATTCATGAATCACAGAATCCATGCATATTGGTTGCCTTAGGAAAACTGAAATTTCTTTGG